>NW_025541562.1:94709-211375 GCF_017591435.1 Portunus trituberculatus | reverse complement strand
CAGACTGGGAAAGATAGTAGTCAGGATGGGCAGAGATGGCAGGTTGCGAGGGAAGGAAAGCGGAGGCAGTTAGGGAGGATAGGACTAAACCTGTTGAGTGTGAAAATAGGTTCGGTTTGTTGGAGGGAGGGGAGAGTGAGAGTGGAGTGAATGAAGTGGTTGTGGTGAGTGAAAGGAGAGAGAAGGGGTAGAGGAGAGGAGGAGGGGTTGTGCCTAGCACACCTCAGGTGTGTGTGGTGGGTGACTCTCAGGTTAGGTACTTAGATAGCACTTTCTGTGGGAAAGACAGGGATAGGAGGACGAACGTGTGTATGCCTGGTGCAGGTGTGAAGGCAGTGAGTGAGGAGGTGCAGAAGAGGGTTGGGGGGATGGAGAGGGAGGGTGTAGTAGTTTTGCACGTAGGTGGGAACGATGTCAGAGCAGGTGGGTCGGAGGAGTTAGTGGCAAGATTTCGGGAAATGTTAGGCAAGATAAGGGAGAGTGGTAGGAGGTGTGTAGTGTCAGGAATCTTGCCTCGTGTGTATGTTAGCAGGAATGGTTGTCTAGAGCCATTGGTGTGAATGATCGGGTAAAAGGGATGTGTAAGGATGTGGGTGTCAGCTTTGTGGATGTATGGGATAGGTTCTATGGGCGAAGGATTTGTATGCTAGGGATGGTGTGCATCTGAGTAGGAAGGGTGTGGATGTGCTGAGTGGATGTCTGGAGGGGAGTTGGGATGGAGTGTAGGGGTGAGGTAGCAAATGCATTCCAGAAGAAAGATGTTAGACATAAATTAGATAGGATAAACAGAGATAGTGAAAAGATTAGGAAAGATTTCCAGGTGCAAATAGGAGAGAATAAGATTAGGATTCCAAATAAGGAGACAGCATCTAGGAAGGTAGCAGGACTTAAATGTTTTTATGTAAATGCCAGGAGTCTTAGGAACAAGAAGGACGAGTTATCTAGTTATATAGTTGAGGAGGACTTAGATGTTGTATGTGTCACAGAGGCATGGGTAAATGAGGAAAAGTTTAGGAAAATAGGAAAGAATATGAAGTAGATGGATACATTATGTATTTACACCAGAGAATTGGTAGGATAGGTGGAGGAGTAGTTATTTATGTAAAAAATCCTTCATTTCCAGTCAGGTTAATGGTATTAAGGTAGATAACAGAGTAGAGTCCTTATGGCTGGATGTTAGAGTAAACAAAAGTAAGGTTATTAGAGTAGGAGCTTTTATAGACCACCTAACCAGTCAGCAGATGTAGACAACCTTATGGTAGATGAGATAAATAGGGGTGTACTAGTCAGACAATTATCTTAGGGATTTTAATCTTAAGTCAGTAAACTGGGAGAGGATGGTAGGAGATGCTAGTGAAAATAAGTTTATGGAAAGTTTTCAGGATAACTATTTAGTGCAGATGGTAGATAAACCTACTAGGGGAGGAAGGTTTTAGACATAGTACTAACAAATATTGAGCATTGTTTAAAGGAAGTTGAGGTAGGAGAGACTTTAGCAAACAGTGACCATCATATAATTAGATTTATCATTAATTCCAGTAGGGATAATATAGTGAATAAGACTAGAGTCCCAAACTATCAGAAAGGCAATTATGGTAGGTTACGTCAGTTATTAGGAGAGGTAAACTGGGAAGATAGTTTTGGAAATAAAACTGCACAGGAGATGTGGGATATTTTTAAGGTTGTAGTAAAGGGTATAGTGATGCAGTGTATCCCTTACAAAGATATAAGGCAGAGAAACAGGAAGCCATTATGGTGGACTCATGAGATAGGTAGCCAGATCAGAGAGAAGAAGAGGGCATATAGAGAGTTGCAGAAAAGTGGGAAGATGTAGATTTGATTAGGTACAGACAGGTCAGGGATGATTTGAGTAAGGTTATAAAAAAGTAAAAGGCAGGCAGAGATAAAACTAGCTAGAGCTGGGAGTAAAGATCCCAAAAATTATATAGTTATTACAAGGTCAGTGATAAAAGAAATAAGGATAGGATTGGACCACTCAGAAAAGATGGTGTAGTAGTGGATCAAAATGAAGACATAGTAGAATTATTGAATGAACAATTTTCTTCAGTATTTACTAGGAAAGAATAGGAAATCCTGTTACAAACAGTGCGACGAGTAGTTTAAGAGCTTTAGAAAATATTGATATAAAACCGGGAATTATTAGGAAATTTATTCTTGAACTAGACGATAGGAAAGCTAGTGGTCCTGATGAGCTACATGCCAGAGTACTTAGGGAGGGTGTAGACAGTATTTCTGAAGCACTTAAGTTAATCTTTGAAAGATCACTTAGGTTTGCTGAGATACCTCAGGACTGGAAGTTAGCTAATGTTACTCCAATATTTAAAAAGGTAGGAAGGATGATGCATAGTTGTAAATAATAGTTCTTAAATAAATAATTATAGACCGATCAGTTTAACTAGTATAGTATGTAAGATACTAGAGAAAATCATTAAGGGTAGTATTTGGGAGCATTTAAATGAGAATAGATTAATTAGAGATACCCAACATGGCTTTAGATCAGGGAGGTCCTGTCTTACAAATTTGCTCGATATCTTAGAATATATTACCAAGGAGTTAGATGATGGAAATAGCATAGATGTTATATATCTAGATTTTAGCAAGGCGTTTGATAAGGTACCGCATAGGAGGCTAGTGTACAAATTGAGACTACATGGGATAGGGGGTAGGTTAGTTGATTGGATTAGTGAATGGCTTTCTGATAGGAAACAGAGAGTAGTATTAAATGGGGCAATGTCTGAGTGGAAGGAAGTGGTTAGTGGGTACCCCAAGGATCAGTGCTAGGACCTCTTCTTTTCTTGGTGTACATTAACGATTTAGATATAGGAATTAGTAGCAAAGTATCAAAGTTTGCAGATGATACTAAGATAGCATGTGCAGTACAGGGTGAAAAGGACAATTACAGAATACAACGAGACCTGGACAGGCTGATAGCATGGGCAGACAGGTGGCAGATGGAGTTTAATTCTAAAAAGTGTCAGGTTATGCATTTAGGTAAAGACAACACAAACTTTAGCTATGAGATGGAGGGATGTTGGCTAGAGGCAGTAGAGGAGGAAAGGATTTAGGAGTAGTGATAGACAGGACTATGAAATTTTCAAAGCAATGTTTAGAAGCAAGAAATAGGGCAAATAGGATCCTGGGTTTTATAAATAGAAATGTTAGTTATAAAAGTAAGGAAGTGGTGCATAGCTTATATAATTCCTATGTTAGGCCCCATTTAGAGTATTGCATACAGGCCTGGTCACCCCATTATAGGCAGGATATCAACATGTTAGAAGCAGTTCAGAGAAGAGCAACTAGGATGATACCAGCATTAAAGCGCCTGGAGTATAGAGATAGATTAAAGGAATTAAACATGTTTTCATTTGAGAGGAGATGTATAAGAGGATATGATAGAGTTATTTAAAATGTTCTCAGATACAAACTACATAGATGTGAGATCTTTCTTTACCTTAGAGGAGGAAGTAGGACTAGAAATCATGGCAGGAAGATTAGAAAGCAAGGCTGCAGGTTAGATATAAGAAAATATTTCTTTAGTCATAGGGTGGTAGACTTCTGGAATGCATTGCCAGAGAGGGTTGTAAATAGCACTAGTTTGACAATGTTTAAAACAGATTAGATAAGCACTTAAATTTATTAGATTTATAATTATGTATAGTGCTGCATGATAGTTTTTATAAGAAATTTACTATAGTTAAACAAGACATTGTAGAGGAATTTGCTGCAGGACTTAGCCCTGTTAATGGGCCAAATATTTAGAATTAGTATATAATGTATTGTGTACTTGTAAGTGTATCTTTAAGTACTGATGACGAGATCGCTGTGCGACTGATACAGGATAACCTAGATGGGCCCTGGTGGCCCTTTGTTATCCTATTATTTATGTTATGTTATATGTTATGTTAAATAAAAGTAGATTGAGGGATAGGAAGTGATAATTTCTTTTTGCAGTTCATCTATCAACATTTGGATTCCAACTATACACTGCCACCTAGATTTGAAGAAGAAATTCCCAAGATACTGAAAAATTTACAGTGCCCATTACAAATCACCAAATCTTCCTTTGTCACAGGTATGTTTTCACGTGTTTGTGATTTTCACACCACCTTGCATCACTGTCACCATTGTATTTGAACTGTCAAAGCTCTTCTCTTTAGGAACTTGGAGCCGAGATGGCTTTCTGTCACTAATGTTTGTAGATTTAATTGAGGTGTGTTGGGAGGTAGTGACATGTCTTGTAAAATGCTGTTTATGGAATATGCCTAGTGTGTAGATGGATAAATAAATAAATAAATAGTGACCCAAACATAGCATTTAAAGAAAAAATAATAGTAAACTTTGAACTATGTAGGATGAGTACTGGTCCATTATTTCCATCTATCTGATGTTGCCATTGTTTGGTGAGGAGGTAATATTCCATCTAATTTTCAATCTGTAGAACACACTTCTCTACTAATCCTCCTCTTTTCCTCACTAATGTGCAGCTGTCTGAGGCCACTGACAGTAGTGTTGACCGGGGTAAATCGGACCGTCCAACGAACTGGTACAATTCGGACCGCCTCATTCTTATTTACAATAAATTCATATATAAGTTTCTTTTTGAAGTTTTGAACATTTCACGATAGAAAGTAACTATTTTCACATTTCTTGTGCAGGTTTGATAAAAAAAAATCGATACAGGAAAAATTACAATTATATGACTGAAAGCACTGAAACGTAGCCAAAAAAAAAAGTGCGGCAAAGTTTGTTTTGGCGAACTTTATTGTGGCGGTCAGACGTGGCTAACTATCCTCTTCCAAATTGATGATTATAGAGTCTTTTACCTCTACTTTAACATGATTTCATCAGCAATACTTTATTTAGCTTTGTTTTCTCACAATTAACGCTCACTTTTTGGTTCAATTTACCCCGGTAAGGAAAATGCGGCCGGGGGAAATCGAACCAGTACTTTTTAGTGTGCAATTGTTTATATTTTGAGAATATGCATTAATATTTTGCCCTGTGCCATCTTTGGCTTACAAAGGGGATTGCTTAGACTCATTATATACTCAATAATGATTATTAGGATAATTAGGGTAATTTAGGGAAATTTTTAATGAAGACTATAAGCCTATAAAGGACTTCAAAAAGCTAGGAATTGTCCGCTCACACTCTCTCTACAGGCTAGCGAGCGATAGTGAGCTCAATGATCTATAGAAAAATGAATGTGGAAACCAAAGAGAAATATTTTTATACAAAAAATCAGCTCCCTGTTGCTCGCTAGCCTGCAGAGTGGGAAGGAAAATTAACGTGACCAGTCTTTTGACACCCTGAGCCTATACCCTGTTTTTACTCAGCTGATCCTCTTTCGTCTGCTAGGAGTGCCCATTAGTAATATATATGCATATAATCTTTGTTTGTTGTTTGTCAAAAACAACTGGCTGGCAGTTCAAGGCTAAAGTCTGGCTGTTTATGTGGAAATTACGACTATAAGTGGTAAAGTACCAAGTGAATCATGTATAAAGAAGGAGGGAGAGGAGCAAAGAAGAAGACGTGCAGAAGATGTGGTTTTGACGGAAAGATAAACACTGAAGAGATATGCAGGAGTTGTGAGGCCACGAAGGCCAACAATGGAGGGAAAAACCTAAGTGATAGGTCTCGGGAAGGTAAAGAGGAAGAAGTGATACAGCAGGGAGAGAGTGATAATTGTGGAACCTGTAAAGTGAAGGTGAGAGGGAACCAAAATGGTCTTATGTGTGAGGTCTGTGATCGGTGGTTCCATTGCGGCTGTGAACAGGTGACCGCAAAGGAGTATGAGAAGATTGTGGAGCTAAGGGATATATAGTTGCATGGAACTGTAGGATGTGCAGAGGGCAACAAGAGAGATGAAAACAATGGTGAGAGAATTAAAAGAAGAGAATATGATACTAAAGATTGAAAATGAGAAATTACAAGAGAGACTGCTGGCACTGGAAAGTAAAGTAGAATCAAGAGAAAAGGGAGTAAATATAGAGGAAACCCTGATTGAAGAAATTTCAGAAAAAGTTTTAGAAGTTGTTAGAGAAGAAGATAAAAGGAATAGGCTTAATAACCTTGTCTTGTATGGGGTTCACGAATCCGATAAGGAACAAGGTTATGAGAGAGAACAGGATGACAAGGAGAGATGCAATGAAGTATTTGAAATAGGAGTGGGAGTGAGAAATGTGGAAATAGAAAAGGCAATAAGACTTGGTAAGAGGAATGCGATAGGTGATGGCAGAGGTCAGTTACCAAAGCCTAGACCTTTGTTAGTAAGATTAAGGTATGTTACAGAGAAATTTGATATACTGAAGAAGGCAAAAAACTTAAGGAATGCAGAGAGTGAGAGATTAAAAAGCATTATGATAGCCCCTGATATGACCAAAAAAAGAACGAGAGACAGATAAGAACTTGAGAGAGGAACTGAAAGTGAAAAAGGAGAATGGAGAAACAGGATGATATATCAACCGTGGAAAACTTCTGCAGAAAAATTTTTAGGTAGGGATCTTAAAAGAGAAGTGAAAGTAAAACTAATAAATATACAGGGATTAACAAGAGCAAAAAGTTTGGAAGTGGAAGAACTATTGAAAGAGGAGATGAATGAATGTTGCATTGTATGTCTGGTAGAAACACAACAGAAGTATAAGAAGGTGGATTTCTCAAAAGGAGTAATGTGTGTGGAAAAAATGAGAGATATGAATGATAAAAAAGGAGGAGGACTATCAGTGTTGATGTATGAGCGTGATGGCTGTGATATTTATGAAAAGGAATGTGATAACTGTGATATTTTGAAAGAAATTAAAATAAGGAATGTTGTGATAATTATGCTACTTACATATATAGATGTAAGTAGATAAAGAATGTAATGGAAAAATATTAAAGAAAATTGGAGAAGAAGTTGAAAAGTCCAAGACGAGGAGATGGTTATTTTATTAGGAGACTTCAATGGACATCTTGGATTTATAGGACCACAACCTTTAAATTATAATGGAAAATTAGTTTTAGATATTATGGAAAAATGGAATATGATACTATTAAATGGTGATCAGAAATGTAAAGGGGAGATAACAAGGAGGCAAGGAAACATAGGAAGTGCAATTGACTTCATGTTAGTTAATGAATCTATGTACAAGTATTTTGAAACTATGGTCATTGATGAAGAAAAAGGTATATTTGATTTGTCTGATCATTGTTTATTGGAGTCAGTATTCAATATAGATACAAACCAAGAAGGGAAACGAACAGAAGTTTTGGAGAGAGAGTATTATAAAACAGACTGTGAAATATTAAAGGAGAAATTCTTGAAAAAAATGCAGGATGACATAGAAGAAATAAATGGTAGGGGAGAAAATATAGATATGAAAAAACTAGAAAGGCTAATAAAGGATAATGCAGACTTAACCCTTAAGAAGAAATATAGGAAAAAGGTCACTTTTTTAGATAATAAGACAGTCGAAGAACCAATATGGATGACTGGAGAGATTCGGAGAGAAATTAAATTAAGAAAAAAATATAATAGGCTGAAAAGAAATGCAAGCAATATAAACGAAAGAGAGCATTATGAGGAATTGTACAATAAACAAAAGAGGAAAGTACAACAGAGAATAAGGGATGAAATGACTATACATGAGAAAAAGATTACTAAAGAAATTAAAGAAGCAAAGGATTCTGGAAAGAAAATGTGGAATATGATAAATAAATTAAGGAGTTAACCAAAAGGAGGAAAAGGAAATTGCAGTTTATGATGAGGTAGGGAACAGGATAGACTGGGATGTATTGCCTGAAAAATGGTAGAATATTGGAATACAATATACAGAAAGCACCCAAATGAGATTAATGAAGAATGGAATGAGCAAATTAAAGAAGAATATACTGCTGAGATAAGAAGGAGAGAAAGAACCCTAGAATAGTGTACGGAAGGAGAAATGAAATAACACTAATACCAGAAAACTTAAAAGAACACTATGATGCACTAAGAGGAAATTTGGAACCTGATGGTACAGGAAAATTAATGATTAACTACACTGCTGATGACCGAATACAATATTTCCCCAAACAAATACTGGAACATATGGATAGTTTAGAAGGTACAGTAATGTGGCAGCAAGGTAAAGCAATGGGATGGGATGGATGGAGGGAAGATGTGAAAAGTGCACTAAGTAAAATAAAAAGTAGAAAACAACCAGGTCCAGATAAGATAAAAGGAGAAATATTAAAATGGTTTAAAGAAAATCCAACATGTTTGCAAGCCTTAACAATTTGCCTAAATCATGTCATAAATAAAAATGAAGTACCAGACGAATGGAAGATATCAAAAACAGTAATGATTGCCAAAACAAATAAGCCAAAAGTAAAAGAGCACAGACCAATAGCCCTAACAAATACCAACTATAAGCTTACTATGAATTTAATTAAAGGAAAACTCTTGGAACACATTAAGTCACTTGGAGAAATAAACGTATTGCAAGCAGGATTTACAGAAGGCAGACGACTAGAGGATAATTTATTCATTTTAAACTATTGCATAGAAAATAGCAAACAAAGGAAACAGGAACTAGTAATTACAGCTATAGATTTTGAAAAAGCCTTTGATTCCGTAAACAGAAAAGAGTTAATAAAGGTGTTAAAATACTATGAATGCAACCCCAAGATAATAGACACTATAGTAACACTATACACAAATGACAAAACACAGATGTTCTTGGGCCAGAGGAAAGTTGGGGATGTCACAGTAAGCAGTGGCATACGACAAGGGTGTACAGGATCCCCACTGCTCTTTGTGCTACTTGTTAATCATATTATTAAAAAGATAAATGAAAGCCACATGGGATTTAAAAACAGTAAACTATACATTCCAGTATTGTTCTATGCAGATGACGGGCTTCTATTATCAAACAGCAGGAAAGAAATGGAGCAGATGATAACTTTAGTGACAGAGACTTCTGCTGAATGTGGGCTGAACATCAATATATAAAAGAGCCAATGTTTGATTATGAATAGAAAAGAACCTAAACCAGAAAAGATAAAGGATATTGAGGTAGTAAAAGAAATTAAATATCTAGGAATAAGGATTACAGAAGAAAGAAAGCATATGAAGAAATATAAAGAAATGAAAATTGAATTGGCAAGAAAAATGTCAAACTTAGCTTTTTCAGTGGCAGCAAGATCATGTATGAAATTTTAATAGGAAAAACATACTGGAAGAGTGTAGTGTTGCCAAGTGTACTCACAGGAGGAGCAGTAGTGGACTGGAATAAAACAGAACTGGAACAACTACAAAGAATAGAAAATAAAGTTTGGAGGCATATTTTAGGAGCACCAAATTATGTGGTAGTAGAGGCATTACGAGGAGAAGTAGGAAGTGCCACCATGGAAGAAAGAGATATAAAATTAAATTATGCTACAAAACATGTATTGAAAGGAAATAATGATTTATTAAGGGAAATAATACAAGAAATGAAGGAAAATAGTAAAGGAAGTCAGTGGCTTAGAATAATAAGAGGGTATATGAAACAAGTCAACATAAGCAATATGGAAGAATTAAATCAAATGACTGAAGAGAACATGAAGGAGAGAGTAAGGATATGGGGAGAAAGGAAATGGAGGGCAGGAATGGAAGGAAAATCAACGTTGAATATGTACTTTATGAATAAAAAGAAATCAAGGAAGAAAACATATATGATAATACATTTAAATCTAAATTATTGTTCAGGTGCCGAACTAATTCTTTACAACTAAACTGGAGGAAGAGGTTTAGTGGAGGGGAGGAAAAGTGTGACATCTGCCAGGAAGGAGAAAGTGAAACACTACAACACTTTTATTACACTGTCAAGGACTAAAAGACATACACAGCAGATATGCAATTACAGAAGACACCATATTAGAAGTTCTTTTGTTCAACCCAGTAAGTGAAGGTGAAATAGAAAAATATACACTGTATGTGGAAGAACTTTGGAAAACTAGAAAAACAAAGAGTGACTTAGCCCTGACCCAGCCCTGAAGCAGGAAAAGAAAATTGCGCTACCGTTGCAAAGGCAATAGTGTATCTTACATCTATCTATCTATCTGCTTATTATATGCTTATGTATCACTTCATAGGGATCTTATAAAAGTACCTTTCACATTCAGAATAAATAATCTTACTGAAGTCTTTTACCTCTACTTTAACATGATTTCATCAGCAATACTTTATTTAGCTTCGTTTTCTCACAATTAATGCTCACTTTTTGGTTTAATTTACCCCGGTTAGGAAAATGCGGCCGGGGGAAATCAAACCGGTAGTTTTTAGTGCGCAGTTGTTTATATTTTGAGAATATGCATTAATATTTTGCCCTGTGCCATCTTTGGCTTATAAAGGGGATTGCTTAGACTCATTATATACCCAATAATGATTATTAGGATAATTAGGGTAATTTAGGGAAATTTGACACCCTGAGCCTTTACCCTGTTCTTACTCAGCTGATCCTCTTTCGTCTGTTTTGTAAGTTTATCTTAATAAATGTGGGAACAGTATCAAAGTTTGTCAAAACCTGGTCCAAATTACCCCAGTCGACACTAGTCCTTTTTCTGTTCCTTGCTATTTTCTTTTGTCATTTTCGTTCCAAAGCTGATGCTGCATCTCGGCTGTCTGAGGCCATTGACAGTAGCCACTTTTCTGTTCCTTGCTATTCTCTTTTGTCATTTTTGTTCCAAAGCTGATGCTGTGTCTGTGTGCAATAACTTCCTCTAATGCCCTGCTCTTTAATCAAACAAGTTTTTCACCTTGTGGTTTCAGAGTCACTCTCTAACTAAATTTATCTGCTGTCTACCTCTTGCGTAACTCTTCTGACTGTATAAAAAATTCTTTGACTATTTAACTTCCAACTGTCTCTTTCCTTTCATAGACATCTCCATTCCTAGAGATTTCAATGTTCATCACTGGTTTCTTTCCTCTTCCTTCATTGAACATCCTGGTGAACTAACCTTCAACTTTGCTGTCCTCCATGACCTAGAGCAACTGATGCAACACCCTACTCATGTTCCTGACTGTCATGGACATACACCCAAAATCCTTGACCTTTTTTAACTTCTAATTCTTCTGCTAGTGCTTTTTTACCCTGTGTCCTCTGTTAGGCTCCTCTGATCATAATCTTGTATCTGTATCTTCTAAACCTGGATTTAACACAGCCTGTTCTCTTGCTATACGTGGTAGAGAGGTTGCCCACAAAAGGTACTTGAGCCTTCTATCCTCAATCTTGTGCACTTTATATTTCTTCCCGGAATCATGTCAAGGCTGTTCTTCATTTTGTCTAAAACTTTCATTAATGGAAAATATCAGAATCTTTCAAACTCCAACTCCCCTCATGACTTCTGGCATATGGCCAAAAATATCTCCAATAACTTTACTACTTCATCTTTCCCTCCTTGATTTCATTCTGATGGCATAACTGCCATCTGTTCTGTCTCTAAAGTTGAACTCTTCTCTGAAACCTTTGCTAACAACTCCACCTTGGATGATTCTGGGCTTGTTCCTCCTCCTCCTACCATTGACTATTCCATACCTGCAATTAAAGTCCTTCGTAATGATGCTTTCCATGCCCTCGCTGGCCTAAACCCTTGAAAGGCTTATGGACCTGATGGGGTTCCTCCTATTCTCAAAAGCTGTGCTTTCATGCTTGCACGTTGCCTGGCCAAACTCTTCAACTATGTCTATCAACTTCTACCTTTCCTTCTTGCTGGAAGTTTGCCTACATTCAGCATTCCTAAAAGGTTGACCATTATAATCCCTCAAACTGCCGTACTATAACTTTAATCTCTTGTGTCTAACATTTTTTTTAATTAATCCTCAATAGGGAGATTCTTAAACATCTGTCACTTCACAATCTTCTATCTGATCACCAGTATGGCTTCCATCAAGGTCACTCTGCTGGTGATCTTCTGGCTTTCCTTACTGAGTCTTGGTCATCCTCTTTAAGAGATTTCAGTGAAACGTTTTGCTGTAGCGTTAGACATATCAATAGCTTTTGCTAGTCTGGCACAAAGCTTTGATTTCAAAACTGCCTTCTTATGGTTTCTATCTTTCCCTCTACAACTTGTCTCATTTCCTTTCTGACCATTCTATTGCAGCTGTGGTAGACAGCCACTGTTCTTCTCATAGTGGTGTTCTTAAGGGTTCTGTCCTATCACCCGCTCTTTCTATTATTCACCCGTACAGCTTTATTAAATAGTGGAATCAAAATCCATAGGGATGAAAGAATAGTCAAATCTAGAATAGTAACCAGTTTAGTAAATGTGAAGGATAGTTTAAATGTGTATTACAAACTGTAGTTTAAATGTGTATTGCAAACTGTAGGAGTATTTTAAATAAAATAGATTTGCTGAGAGGAGCAGCTTGTGTTGAAAAATTTTGATATAATTGCATTAACAGAAACCTGGTTAGGTATATCAGGGAAGGTGTTTGATCAGGTGAAAATTGGTCCTACACTTTTTCATAAGGATAGGGAAAACAGAAAAGGGGGAGGAGTGGCCTTGTACGTCAAGGACACACTGCAATGTTGCATGAACAGCAGAATAAAGACAGGCAGCAAAACAGTCTCTCTGGGTAGATATTAAGGATGGGTCTCAATCAGTAGTAATGGGTTTAGTGTACAGGCCACCATGCTTCAGACCAAATAAATTCTTCCCTATGGGAGAAAATAAATAGAGAAGCCAGGTACAGTAAGGTATGTGTGGTAGGGGATTTTAACTAAAGCAATGTTGATTGGAGCTTGATGGTGGGTAACAGGGAAGCAGATGAGTTCATTAAGGTCGTGCAGGGTAATTTTTTAAAGCCCACAGGAGGAAATAATGTTCTAGATTTAATTCTGACAAACAGGGAGAAGGCAGTTACACAGGTGGAGGTTGGTGGCCAGCTAGGTAACAGCATCACAAAGAAATAAGGTATACGTCTATTGAAATGGCATGAAACCTTTAGGAAAAAAGAACAAAAGGAAACTACCTGACTTCAGGAAGGTTAACTTCGAGGGCTTAGAGGAGAATTTACAAGTAGCTTGGCAGGGGGGAAGGCAGATATAGTCAGGTAGAAGGAAGGGAGGAGCAGAGAAGGGGTGAGGTGTGAAGTCGGGGTGGGACGGAGAGAGAGGGAGGCGGAGGGGGGAGCTGGATTATAACATAGGATGAATTCCAGTCAACTGAGAGTTGGTGAGATCTATACTGAGTTCCCTAAATAAAATACATGATGGTCAGATAGCCAGCATTCCATATAGAACCATAAAATTACGAAGTAATGACCCTAAGTGGATGACAGATTTTTACTTAAGAGGTGTATTTTTTTTTTAGTCAGATTCTCATGAAATTTGGTGTTTATGTATTAGTACCTCAATTGCAAGAATTCTAAGTACGTATTATTGAAATATGATCATTAGTTTTAGAGAAAAAATATAGTACGCAGTGAAAACGGTAAAAAATGGCATCAGCATTCTTTGCTATTTCTCGAATGTTTTTCAACCCATTTTGAAAATAATTGTACATGCTGTAGATGTATGTAGCTTTTTTTCCATTGTGAAACATTTTGCTTATCGTAATGCATATATTAAAAAAGTTTAAATATCAATGACAAAAAACTAGCTTCTTTCTTTTCCTTTTTGAATTTTTTTAGAGGCATATGTCTAGTTTTTTCGAAATGTTTCACGATGAAAAGATTTTCCTGTGTTTCCTCTCGAAATATGCTCGAAATATCAATAACTTTAGTTTTGAGAAACGAGCCGTTTTCTGTTGAGCAGTGCATGTCACGATGTTTGTTGGCTACTTGCTTAGTCCCTGGGCAATTCTGTTCAATCCTGCACAGTTGAGGTTGGGTATCACTTCATGTGCAAGCTTGTAGTTCATATATAGTACAAGCTTGCAGTTCAGCTCAGTGAGGTCTCTTTCCTTCCCAGCATGGTCTACCAAGTGATGTGGTGTTACTGGCGTGTCACTGTCACCTCATGTGGAACACATGACATTGATGTAGGTGTCAAGGCTGTTATTTGTTGCCTCCATTGTGTTGGTACCCAGCATTTGGCACATGTTCCTGATACCAGACTTTCAAGCTGTGAATGAAAAATGAGTTTTCATCTTCACAAGGAGGAATCTTCCTTTTCAAAAGATGAAAAGGTGTATCCTTCCTTGTTTCTCATGATCTGGTTGTTGCTTGTGATGGTGAAGCTGACAGCTGTGAGGTTGTGAGGTTGAGGAACAAGCTGAGATGGTGGTGGTGGTGGTGGAGAGGACCGCGGTCAGGTCATGAGTGGGTGGTGGCGGATGTCACTGCGACGAGCTACTAAGATCTTTGCCCTCTTCCTCCCTTCTCCTCTCATTCAGCTTCTTCATCCTTTCTCTTTGGTTGGTCTTTATCTTTGATTGACGACCCATTACTTTCAATGTTCTAAAGTGCAGGGAAAGTGTGGTAAATCAAAAGACGATTAGCTGCAGAGCGCTACATATCTACATTCCAAGACGTCTGGCAAGATACTGCCTGTAACTGCCGACCTCACAGCCTACTACAAGGCACATAGCCTCTCTCCTACTCTGTCCTGTTACCATATGAAGGTCTATAACATAAATACAGAAGAAAATGGCACAAAAAAAAAAAAAAAAGAAAAAAGAAAAATGCTACAAAATCATAAGCAATGACAAGTCATGTTGCCTACCATGTGGTGGGGCATTTAAAGAGACCTTTAAAGTGCATAAATAAAGGTGATTTAAACGTGTAAGGAATTATGATAGAAACTTGCTGTTTTCACAGAAAACTGTGGATATTCCAAGGATAACAACAGTATTAATAACTCAATTTTGAGGTTTGGGTAAAAAGATTGCATTTTTTTGCCATCGCCTCCCCTTAAAGCGATGCATAGGGCAAAAAAGGAATATATACAAGAGGTTAAAGGCAGGAGATGAGGCTTTAAGGCCACTATACCATGAATTCTTAGGAACAGTTAAGAGGTAATGAGGAAATCTAAAAGTGAAATTGAGTTGAGGGTAGCCAGCCAAGCAAAGATGGACTCCAAGGGATTTTTTCATACAAGATGGAAATGGCTAGTTCTGCAGAAGAGATTAGTAGAATTATGAGCGAGTATTTTTTAAATGTCTTCACCCGGGAGAACACAGGAAATCCCAAATAGTGAACAGATATTTAGAGCAGAGGATAGTGAAAAGCTGACAGATATTCATATAGCTAAGGTGAGGGCAGAACAAGAGATAGATAAACTAAAATTCAAGTCACCAGGACCTGATGAAGTATATCCAAGGGTTCTAAAGGAATGCAAGGAAGTCGTCAACGAGCCTTTAGCAGAACTTTTTAGGATGTCACTGAAGTCAGGTGAGGTATCAATAATGTGGAGAGAAGTTAATGTGGTTCCCATATTTAAGGGAGATAAAACCATAACGTCTAAACTTCAATTGTGGGTAAATTAATGGAATCAATAATAGCGAAAAACATTAGGGAACACCTAGACAAACATGGCTTGATAAATCAAACACAACATGGATTTATGAAGGGGAAATGTGTCTTACAAACTTGTTGAGCTTTTCTAGTAAGGTTTATGAGGCAGCAGATAAGGGTGATAATTATGACATTCTATACTTGGTTTTCAGTAAAGCCTTTGACAAGGTACCTCATCAGAGGCTGTCAAAAAGGTTAAAGCACATGGTATAGAAGGTAGAATATTAGGCTGGATTAAAGTGTGGTTAGACGACAGGCGACAGAGGGTAGTAATTAATGGATCTAATTCTGAGTGGGGAGTAGTAGTTAGTGGGGTGCCACAGGGCTCTGTTTTGGGGCCATTATTATTTCTAATATGTATCAACGACTTGGATAGTGGAATTAATAGTGATATCGGTAAATTTGCGGACGACACAAAGATAGTTCGATTAATTAGGTCTGATTTGGATTCGGATGCCAAGGCTTTGAAGGCTGACTTGGATAGGATGAAAGAATGGACAGATAGATGGCTAATGCAGTTCAATATTAGTAAGTGCAGGGTACTGAGAATAGGTAGAGATAATCCAAGCAATAGGTACAAGATTCATAATGTGGCACTAGGAAGTTCTAAGTATGAGAAAGAATTGGGAGTCATAGTTAGCTCTGATCTCAGTACAAGGAAGCAATGTGTTGAGGCCAGAAATAAGGCAAATAGAGAATTGGGATTAATTTTTAGAAGTGTTAAAAGCAGGAGTCTTGAAGTAATACTAAAATTATACTTGGCATTGGTCAGGCCACATCTCGACTATGCAGTACAATTCTGGTCCCCACAATTCAGGAAGGACATAGCTCTGGATTCAGTGCAGAGGAGGATGACAAAAAGATACAGGGGATGAGGATATTCCCTATGAAGAGAGACTGAAAAAACTCAATTTGCATTCCTTAGAGAGATGTAGGTTAAGAGGAGACCTGATAGGAGTATTTAAGTGCTATAAGGGTTTTAACAAGGGGGACATGAATGTAGTTCTTAGGATCAGTAGTGGGGACAGAATCAGAAATGATGGGTTTAAACTTGAAAAATTCAGGTTAAGGAAAGAAATGGGAAGAAACTGGTTTTCAAACAGAGTGGTTGATGACTGGAATGGTCTCAGTGGTGATGTAGTCAGGGCTGAGTCAATAGAGAGCTTTAAAGAAGATTAGATAAGTTCATGGATGGGGATGATAGATGGAATTAGATAGCTTAAGCACACAGGGAATATCTCGTATAGGCCTGGCGGCCTCTTGCAGCTTCTCTCTTTTCTTATGTTCTTATGTGAAAGCTTTTTGTCTCATCGACTCCCCTCCTCTGACTGTTTTCAGCCTCTTTCTCACTGCTGAAATGTTGCATCTTTCTGTTATTGCTATTTTCATGCTAACTGTTTTATTGATCTTGCTAACTTCATGCCTCCTCTCCTCTTGCAGCCTCCCTGCTCAAGGCTTTCTTTTCATTCCTATTCTGTCCAATCCTCTAATGCAAGAGTTAAGTTTTCTTAATCATTCAAACCTTTCACTGGTAAGCTCTGGCCACTGGTAAGCTCTGGAACTCCCTACCTGCTTCTGCATTTCCATCTTCCTATGAGTTCACTTCTTTTAACAGGGAGGTTTCAAGATATTTGTCCCTGGCTCTTGTTTAACTCTTTCAATTGAAAATCTTTTAGGGAACCTGCTGTTCCAGTGGCGCTTTTTTTTTCTAAGGTTTTGTTGCCCCTGGCAGTTTTACTTCTTGCATTAAAAAAAAAAAAAAAAGCTGTATTACTGCATTGTTTTCTCAAGTTCCCCCAAAGTGCATTTTACTTCTGCCAGTTGAGGGGACTTGAGGAGGTATTATGGTGATTTTTCTTGGAATGACTACTGCTTCCGTGTCAGGAACCCGTCTCGGTGTGCTGAATGCATAACAGGTGATAGTTTCTGGCACAGAGACATACATTCCTCACTTTTTCTTGACCTAAACCTTTCAAACCTTGGTAACACATCTGTTCTCATGTTGTGTACATGATAGAGAGGTGGCCTACAAAGAGTACTTGAGCCTTCCATCATCTGAATCTCATACACTTTCTATTTCTGCCCAGAATTGCGAAAGTCTGTCTTCCAACTTGCCAAAAACTCCTTTATTCATAGATAGTGTCAAAATCTTTTGATGTCCAACTCCCCTCATGACTTATGGTATCTGGCCAAAATACATGTATAACTTTACTTCTCCATGTTTCTCTACTTTATCTCATCCTGATGGTGGCACCACTGGTATCACATCTGTTTTTAACCTGAACTCTTCTCTCAAACCTTTGCTAGAAACTCTTGTCTTGGATGTTTCTAGGCTTGTTCCTCCCTCTCCTCCTTATTTTGTTAGTACAGGCCACATATAAGAATATCTTTTTGAGTGTATGTCATAGTAAGGCTCAGACCTCAGAAGTACTCAACATTCCTGAGAATTACTAGAGGTTATCCAAAGTGAGAAAATTTAGATGTCGAGTTGAAATCCTTCCCTTTTGTGAGAAATGTTCCTCGAAATGGGCATTATTATAGTTTTCTTTTCTGTCTGAAGGTATTGATGCCACTGATGATAAATCTTGATATAGCTAAAAGAAGAATTCTGTAGCTAATAGAAGTCTTTCATACCAATCATTCAAGACTTGCATTTCACCTCTTGTCATTGTTTCTTAAATCACAAGAGAAAATTGCAATGTACTCCTTCATATTTCAGTTGGATCTCCTCACACATGGCCTGTTGTCCTGGCTGCATTAGCATTCTTGGTGGATTTGGTCAATATTACCTTCATCATTGACTCCTCGTTGCCTGAAGATGATGATGACGATGAAATCGGCAGTCCGCTACATACCTGTATAGAGGCCTTCAACTGCAGTGATGAAGCTGAAGAGAATGCTTGCCTTGAGGTATAAGAAATTTCACACCCACTTTGTATAGGGTAGTACATGGAGCAAGGAAGCTAGAGAACCATTAAGATTGAATTTAAATTGGAGATAAATTATTTTGAGATATTTGTGGAGTAAGAAAGGAAGAAGTCCTAAAACAGAACCTGTTGGAAGAGAGCTGGATAATTAAGCAGACAAGGTGGTATCAAGATGGTGACAACATGTAAAGAGGATGGAAGAAGAAAATTATTTGATTTGATGTGTGAGGTGTAAGATTAGGGGATGATCTTGTATGGGAAGGATGGACAATGCATGGGAAGTTATTATTACAAGAGAGTAAACAGTGTTACAATTTGGCCATGAAAAAAGAATGTTATGTTAATATTTTCCATTGAAGTGTTAAGGGCATGTATGAGATAGCCAGAAAAGTTGTCCAAAAAGATTAATCTATCATTTCTCAGCTGTTAGTTCAGTTTCACTCCCTGCAAGTTACACATAGATCAAGAATAGTCATTGTTGAGGTTCTCTAGAGGTTCTTGATTGCAGGCATATGTAGAAACTTTAAAGGCCAATGAGAATGTAAGTGAAGAGGATATGGTGGATCTCAGTGAAGCTTTAGAAGCGGCAGAACACGAACTGGAGTCTCTGCCCAAGGTTAATGATGAACTGAAGGACCTCAAGCAATATAATGTAAAGGTATGTCCATTGTAATGATCTCTGTATTTTATATATTGATTTCGAACATTACTTGATTTATATCAACTAATGTGTTAATTTCCATATGTTTGCCAGTTTATTTGATAATTTTTCTCTTGATTCATTGGATGTGTATATCTTTACCAAAAGTTTCATGTCCATATACTTATTTCTTCAGTGCTAGTCTACTCACTTTTGATGTGTAGAAATTTGTATACTTGTTACTTTGTATCTGAATTGTGTGTTGATGTATTCCCATTTCCTTTTTTCAGGTTTCTGATGACTTGGCCAAACTGAATAATTACTTGAAAGATCTTAAAGTTGCTATAGAAAACAAAAGTGCAATGGAAAGGAGCATAAAACAGTCAATTATGAAACTGGATATTGAGGAGAGTAAGGTATGTATAAAGAAAACTTATCCATGTAATAATTGTATCGCCTATAAACCCACCAGACCTATAATTCCATCTCTCTTCTCTCTATAGACTATTACTGTCTTCTTGGCTGACTTTAGCTTTCCTGTCATCAAAGTAGCTTTCATGTTAATGTCATGACATGATCTTATTCTCCAACAGATATTGGAAGAGATTGAACGTTTGATGAACCTCAAAAACCAACAAGCATAC
Organism: Portunus trituberculatus; assembly: GCF_017591435.1. Lineage (NCBI taxonomy): Eukaryota > Metazoa > Arthropoda > Malacostraca > Decapoda > Portunidae > Portunus > Portunus trituberculatus. The sequence continues at coordinate 191,686 of NW_025541562.1, read as the reverse complement.
AGTACCTCTGAGTTGATGCAATTGAAGAACCACAGTCAAGTAGCTAGCAAGGAAATTGAATACCAAGAACAATTATCAAAGGACTTGGGTAATCAGGTGAGCTTTTGTTTTACGTTGTTAAATCAGAGAATCGCCTTTTTCCTATCACAGTGAAGTTAGATGTGCTATGACCCCTCCACTCTTCTATCTTGTGCAAGCTCCTCATTCACTCCTAGCAGATCCCTGTTCTGAATGCACTTCCTCCATGTCTTAATTCATCCTGCTGGTATCCTTCCACCAATATCCCTCCATGTTTTCCATCATTCATATTTTAGTACTGTCTTCTGACCACCTTTCATGTCCAAACCAGGAAAGTCTTCCCTGTGCGCGTCTTCACTTCCAACTCCTTGACACCAAACTTCTCGGCCACCTCCTCACTTGTCACCCAATCTTGCCATCTTATGCCAGCCTTATGTCACAACATTCTATGATTGTATGGTCTGAGGATGCCCAACAGCCTTTCATTTAGGGGTCATGTTTCAGAACCATACAGCAAAACTGACCTTGTGCAGATTTCATGCACCACCTGCTCTTTGTTAGCAGACTTGCCGTTTCTATGTATTTTCCCCATGCTGCTGCTGACTGCTCTCTTCACTCGTGCCTCACAGTCGATCGCTTCTCCAAGATAGCAGATTTGTTCAGCTTTCTCCAGCACTCTCTTACAATCTTACAAAACCAGGTTTTTCTTTCTCACACGCATATACAGTCATGGCATAAAGTTTGGGCGCAAGACGTAAACAACTGTGACCTATTTGAAGGCATTTAACAGCACATGACATGCCAAGCGATTTTCCTTTAAGCTTGATGACTTTCTTCAAACATGCTGGGATGCTTCTTGCTAGGTTTTCTATGATTGGGAATAATAGCATCCTAAATATCCTGCATTTCTATTCCTAGCTCTGCTACAGTCAAAGCGTCATGATCCCGAAGCTGTTTTTTTTAATGATGGCCACACAGGCTGTATGGGATTCAGATCTGGTGATTTCCCAGGCCACTTTTTGAAGTAGTTTACACCACAGTTCGGTCAACACAGGGTAACAGATCAAGCTGTGTGAGCAGGAGCTCATCTTGCACAAACCAATTAGTTACTTTTCAAAACTTTCTGGCAGGTTATCACACAATAACTCAAAATACGGGTAACTGCTAATTTATACTCGATTTCCCCCCCCCCAAGAAATATGAAATAGCGAACTCCACCAAATGCAAAGCACCCCCACTCCATAACACTTTACCACTTCAGCTGTATAGCTTGTGTCATAAGGGTCAGACCCCCTGGGGCAGTCTTCTAGTGTTCAATCCTTATATTTGTTACAAAAAGCTATGCAAGCACGCATGTTTTTTGCACTTGGTAAGAGAAGAACTTTGGCACAACAACTACGATATTGTAAATCTTGAGTCAATGATCAGAGATACATCTTGCAGACCCATCCTGAAGCAGTGAATGGATATTTTCCTTCAATTTTCTAGCAGTTGAGTTTTGGATTTTTATCTAACTGCCTCCTAATGACTTTAGAAGTATGATTTGACATCTTCCTCGGCTGACCATACCAAGGAATGGCGTTAACTCCTTCATCACAAAATTCTTGGTTCATTGTTGAACTTGCCACACTCCTATTCCCACATGAGTGGCTATATCTTTAGACATGTAGCTCTCCTTACAGAGGGTTATAATAGCAACAATTGTCTTCCCTGCTCTTTACCTCTTTCTATTTCAAAGATATTGAGGCAAAAACACAAAAGACCACCGCAAAAAACGTGCTATCTGTATCGTATATGCTTGCACATTGACACCACGTGAGCCTGGGAGCATGTTATGGTCAATGTTATGTTTATAGATGAGCAGTCAGGAGGTTTAAATGTGATGCATTCAGGAACTCTCTCGCACAGTTTTCTCAAGGGTGTTAACATAAACAAAGCTTTGTTTTTCACTGTTAAGAGTACAATTATTTACACTACACTAAGATAGTCTGTACACACAAGTCCAGAGCTCTAGGAGAGTTGCGGCCAGCTCGTGTGATCATTAAACTCCAATTACCTGTTGCTTGTCAGTCCATTTTTGTCAGCAAAAACTCACTGACCTCGGTGACAGACTCGTACATTTAAGAACAATTACAAATGCATTGGTTGCAATAGTTAAAGTATTACTTAATTATAAATGAAAGAATTAAATATATGTTAGTACTAAATGTATGTCTATGCTATTATATTAGTTATAATTACATGTATGTAATCCAGCAACCAGAGATTCCCACACTGAACCTGTGGGAACGGACACTGACTTAGTATTAACTCTTTGGAAGTGCGCGCAAAGGAAACCAAAGTAATGTGCACTTGTAGGAACTTCTCTCGCCAGCATCAGCCCCGCTCCCATGGCTGTGTAGAAACCAAGGAAAAAATTATTGTATGCAATTCATACCCTAACAGTCAACTCAACCGAGTTGCCAAGTGGTGTGCATTATCTCGGCGGCTGAATAGTGGTACAAACCATACCATTGAAAAACAGCAAAAAGTTTCGTCTCAGATTAGGTATTTTTAGTAATTTGAGTTTAGTAAAGTAATATGGACGGCCTGTAATTTTACTCCCAAAATTTCCACTACAACTGTATACAGGTATTTTTTGTTTTGTGCATGTTCTTTATGTACAGATTTCCTAAGATGCAACATTATAAATATTATAATTAATTAAAATTGTCCGATCTGTTCTTCGCTAAGATGCAATTTGCCCTGACCGCATTTCAAATAGTGCGCCAAATGCGTAGTTCCGCTCCCAGTGCAATGTTTGCAGCCCTGTCGTGTGTTTACAGTCACAGCCAGCACAGACCAACGTGGCGAGTGACTGTGAGGGACCGTGAGAAGTGAGGGAACATTGTGTAAAGTGTTAATGGGGACTTTATTTGCATTTTATTTTTATCTTGGTGTTACATTAGGTTTAGAATGATAATTCTTGCAACATGTTCACTTTATTAGTGAAATGTGTTTTTCGTTAAAAAAATAGAAATCTTTTGAGCCAAAACCCCATAGCTCTTATTTTATTAGCTCTTAGTTTGTGCAATGCCTTAGGAACCCATTATTGCTTGTAATTTTTTTTGCTATATATTTCCCGCTCAACAATACTCCAGCATACCCTCTTATGATTGTGCATTGTAATGTATTTTTACTTTATTCCTTATAGGAACCCATATATTGCATATATATAATGTAATATAATATTATAATTGCATATTAATGTGATCTATTGTACGCATTTTTTTTCTCCTTTTAGGTGTGCAATCTGGAAATAGAGATATCAAAATTTGAAACCATCTTGAGAAACTCTACTGACCAGCTTAAGGAATTGGTGGAGAAACTAAGCTTGAATGAAGAATTCCCTGACATTGATGTGAAGAGTGAGGATGTAATCCACCACTTTGATGACATCATGTGTATCTTAACAACACTCAGAAAAGCAGCAAAGAAAGATGCATCTCAGACACAAGAAAAAATGTTACAATTAAGTCATGATGTTGAGAGGGTAAGAGATTTCACTTTTCTTTACATACAGGATATATTTAGTGTTATTTGTAGAAGAATATGTATATATATGCTGTGTGCTTTTAATCATGTTTTTGATGATGAAATTTTCTTTTAAGGCAAAAGGAACATTACAAGAAAAAGTGGCAGAAGGTAATAAGCTGAAAACAAAAACGCGTCATGTTAAAGAAGAAAACAAAATCACACAAGAAGAAATTAAAAGAGAGGTAAATATAAGTAATAAATCCTCTTTTGGTCTGTAATATTTTCATCTAATTCATAGAATCTTTCTTAGATACCAGTCATATTTGCTTGTAGTTCATTGGAATTTTATGTAAGGCAAAAGTCATTGCCATGTACACTTGTAGTACAATACAAGTATTGTGTGAATAACACCTTTCCTCTTGTGAGATGCATTTAGCTCCAGCAGCCCTCTTATACACATGTATATTATCCTTAGATTGTGAAAAAGTAAGATGAAGCATAAGAAGTATGAACTTGGGTAGGCCTTATACATACTGTGAAGGATGGTAAGAGGACTGGCATTGGAACACAATAGAATGATTGTATGACAAGTGAATGAAGAATTTGTGAGAGTGAGGAATGACATGGCTCTATGAACTCAAAGAGAGGTGCTACACAAATAATCTTGCACAGGTGTGGAGCAATCTTAAGCAGTAGGAAGGGTATTTCATTGCTATGGAGGAACCTTGTTCTAGACCTAACAGTCAAAAACGTTGTAGTCAATTCCCATCAAGTGAGGGAAGAAGTAATTTGCAGGGGGTAAGGGGTTAGGAGAGTGGTGGGAATGTAGGACTAAGTTCTGTATCTTGTCTTTAATGCCCCTCTTCTTTAGAAAGATACCCATGGTGTCTTCTTATATGTATGCAAGTTGCTGAGAAAGGGTTCCCTCCTTTTACAGGCCTGCAAGTTATGAATTTTTACAGAATAACTGTGTATGTCTTGAGTGGGTTTTGTAATCTTGACAGGACATCTTACCTAGTGCATATATAGATAACTTTTAATTCATTCACATTTACAGTTGCACATTTGTTATTTTGTTAATATAGTCTTTTATAACCCTGTAGATTCAGCTGAAAGATGAAGAACTTGAGGAATTGCATCAAAAGATTATGGAAGCCCGCAAGCCACAAAATAAACCTGCTTATCACCTTCACCAGGTGGATGACATGATCACTGTTAAAAAGCAAGAGTAAGTTTTAGATAATTGTATATTTAACCCCTTCAATACGGTGACGCCTATGTAGGCGTCATGAAGCCCCAGTAGCAAATACGGTGACGCCTACGTAGGCGTCATATTTCTTTTCTGAGCTTTCTTCAGTTCAGTTGTCCCGTATAGTGTATTGGATACCAACTACACACGCCGTATGCTGTCTTTGAAATCTTAGTGCTCCTCCCACCATCTTTGTCTCCACCAATCACTAAAGATAAGCTACATGCCTTGTGTCTAAAATTACCCAATGGCATAGACTGTTCCCTCTCTCTCTCTCTCTCTCTCTCTCTCTCTCTCTCTCTCTCTCTCTCTCTCTCTCTCTCTCTCTCTCTCTCTCTCTCTCTCTCTCTCTCTCTCTCTCTCTCTCTCTCTCTCTCTCTCTCTCTCTCTCTCTCTTTTTTTATTTACACAAATCAATACATAGTTGAAGAGTATGTTACAAAATATTTTTACATATGATGTAGCACTTTACAGGCTAAAGGGAACATTTTTAGTGTTCCCTATCTAAAAGCCTAACTCTAAATGTTTTTAACAATTGTTACTATGGTGCTTATGGCAACCAGATGTTGACACACTTCTTGAATTGCTGCAGATTCATTTCACTGAAGTCTATCTGTGCAGCAATTAAAGTGTTCCACAGTTTACCATAATGGTGAACGTACTGACGTTGATGGTGCCAAGTACGGCATCGGCACTGAAATAATTCACCAGGCATTAAAGTGACAGCCCGGGTGGTCACTTGTGCCCGCCGCAGGGGCTGGCGGAGAGCTTGGAGATGCGGGATTCGCTGTTGCTGTATTTTGTACATCACAGCTAGGCCCGCTACGTCCCTGCGATGCTGAAGGGAGTGGAGCTTTGGCTCATTTCTGGCCCCACTGTCCTTTATGAGCCTCACTGCCCGAGCCTGTACCCTGTCCAACAGGGAAAGATGCCTGCTCGCCGCTCCTCCCCACGCAAGACACGAGTACTCCAGGGAGGAACGAACTTGAGCCTTGTACAATATCTCCAGGCCTTTGTCGTCAAGGAGCCACGACATCCTCCTGAGTGACGCCAGCTTACCCGAGGCCTCCCTGGCTAGACGCTCTATGTGGTGCCTGAAGGTCAGCGCAAAGTCATATGTGACCCCCAGTACATCCATCTCGTCTTGCCGCCGTATAGTTTTCCCCTCAAGGCTGAGCTGAAGGGGCGTCCTCGACCTTGAGATGATTGTCATTTGTGTTTTGTTTGGGGCAAATTTACTTGCCACTTGCTGCCCACGACACAATGCGGTTCAGGGTAACGTTCATGTGGTCGGCCGTGGCAGTCTCCTCCCCTGAGCTGAAGCTCTGAGCCAGCGTGAGGTCATCAGCATAAGCTCTTACACTGGGGATTAAGTGCAGGAGGTCGTTTATGTAGATGTTCCAGAGCAGGGGCCGAGACAGCTTCCTGAGGAACACCTGCTTTTACTGCATGCTGTTCAGACTCTTGGCCATCAATGACTACTTTGAGATTCCCTCTCTCAAGTAATCTCCAAACAGCAACAAGAGGGCCCATCCACACCTGCAGCACGGAGCTTTGCAAGGAGGCCTGCAGGCCACACCTTGTCAAAAGCCCCTTCGATGTCAAGGGCAACAACTGCAGTGGCCTTGCCTGCGTCCAGAGCAGCACTCCATTCCGAGGTGAGCAGCAGGTGAAGGTCAGCGGCCGATCTGCCCGGCCTGAACCCAAACTGCCGACTACACAGTAGGTGGTGCTTCTCAAGGTGCTCTGTGACTCTTGAGGCCACTATGGACTCGAGCACCTTGCTGAGCACAGGCAGCAGGGACACCGGACGATAGTTTTTGCCACTGTTCTTTCGTTTTTCTTGTGTACTGGCACAACACTAGCCACTTTCCAGATACTTGGCCACCTGCTGGTCCGTAAGCACTGATTGAATATCGTAGAGAGTGGGTGAGCCAGCTCATCAGCACACTGGCGAAGAAGGCGTGGGCTAATGTTATCAGGGCCCACTGCTTTTGTCACATCAAGGTTTGAGAGCACTGCCTTCACTTCCACTTCACTCGTTGTGGCACATGATAATTTTTCTTTCACTAGTGGGGGTGGAGATCTTTTAGGGTCGGAGATGCACATCTTATCAGTAAAGTGCTTGGCCAGGAGGTTAGCTTTATCTCGGGCAGACTGCGCTATTGTGCCGTCATCCTGGTGGAGGGGAGGAATGGTGTTCCTGCTAGACACACCTTGTTGCTCCTTAACAAGACTCCACCAGCGTTTTGACCCCACCTGGCCGCCCCGCAGCTTCCTCTTGAGATCAGTCACTCATTGGTCAGAGGCCCACTCTTGAGTAGCCCTCATGTGGTCGGTTGCCTCCCTGTGTCGCTGCCTGTTCCATGCTGTGGGATGCCTCTTAAAGGTGAGCCAGGCACGGTACTTTGCGTCAGAGGCAGCTCGACATTCTGGTCCAAACCAGGGTTGGTCTGATGCCTTGGTTTGGTGTGTGGAGTGGGGCACCCAGCGGTCCTGCAGGGTGTGAAGCAGCTCTGTGAACTGCCCCACCTGCTGGTCAGTGTCTCCACATAACACTTCATCCCAGTCAGTAGTTTTGAGGGAGGCTCGCATAGCCTGCCAGTTTGCCTTCTCCCACCTCCACAGTGTTCGAGTGTAGCACTCCTCACGCGGCCTCTTGAAACTAATCCTTGTGAGGACTGCCACATGGTCCGAAGTGCCCACAAAGTCTAGGGAAGAACACTGTATGGTATCGGAGGAAGGTCGGTCACGACTGGATCGAGGATGATCCAGAGCGGTGAGTGGGAAAGGTGACATAGTTGTGCAAGTCGTGCACAACCATGAGTGTGTTAAATGCCTCACTCACTGTGTTTTGGTTTAAGTCACCAATTATTATCACATTTTCACACTTATTTGCTACCATCATTGCGTCTATATTCACTGTCAGGTAGTCAATGAGTAAAGTGCCTTGTGACGGGGGGCGATAACACCCAACACACAATAAACCTTTCCCGTTTCTGTCAGTGACTTTTAACACTAATAATTCAAGCTCCTCGGGCACAGGCTTGGCTGGTTCAATGACCTTAACATTGAGCGTTTCTTTGTAACAAAAGGCCACACCTCCACCTTGGGTAGATCGGTCCTTTCTTTGCCAAGCCGAATATCCGCGCACACGAGCATAATTCACTGGCACACTAACATCTAAGAAAGTTTCACACACAAAAGCAATGTCAGCACGGTGTTTAATAATCACATTATGCGTGAGTTCACCGACGTTGGTGTGAAAACCTCTTAAGTTTGCCGACACTATTTTCACTTCACTAGCGGCCACCTTGGTGTAGTTGTGTGAGGTGTTGCGGGCGGCTCCATAATGGAAAGCGTGGGGTGGAGGGAGAAGGACCAGGGTGCTGAGGAATGGGAGTCCCTTGGGCCAGTGCTGGTCCAGCTGTCCTCGCTGTGTGTGAGTGCGGTTGTTGTAGTTGCCAGGCGACAGTTTTCAGTGCATTCAGTGTCTCCTGGTTACTTTCCCTCACTGCCAACACTAGTTCTTGTTGTCTTTGGTCAGCTAATCTTGTTTTGCAGTTTTGAGAGGAGTGAAAGCGGCCGTGACAGTAATCACACCCTTTTCTCGGGCACTGATCTCGGGTATGGCCCCAGCGCTTGCACTGCGGACACTTCCGTGCCTGCTGCTGCTGCCTAGAATGTAGTTGTTGCCTCGGCTCAGCTGCCACTTCTCCAGAGACGGTGTTACTTCTAACTGCTGGTTTTCTCCTCTGTAGGTGTCGAGGGTGAGGACGAGAGTTCTGAGCTGCTTGTTGAGGATGACTTTCCCTTCCTTCCACACTCTCACTCTCACCACCATGAGCAGGTGCTGGTTGCTGCTCCTCAGCTGATTCAGGAGCAGGTTGGGGTGGGTGTGGGGTGAGGTAGTGGTACTGGATATTTGAGGAGGGAAAGAGATGTCGGTATCCACGCCAGGTGTGTGTTCTCTGCCTTCCCTGGGGAAGATAAGTCCAGCCTCACGGTCAATGTTGTCAGGTCTCGCTGTACATGCTACAGACCTCTGTTCAAGTCCTCGCTAGCTCGTGTGGCCAGTAATGTGTTCACTACTGACAAAGCCTCCACTAACACACTCCTTTTATCCTCCAGGTCAGCAGTTACTTGTCTGTAGTGTGTCAATTGTGCATTACTAGAGGCTAGTTCCTTCCGAGCTGTTCTTAACAAGGTCACTAGTTCCTCCTTCTGTAGGTCGTCCAAACCGTCCTCGTTGGCCTCTTCAGTCTGGGGACTCTGGGCTGTTGTATTGGTTTGGTGTATGTCTGCCTCAGTGATGCGGCTGGTGAACGTCACTGAGTCACTGCCAATCCATGAAGATGTTCTGTGTTGCCACATTTAAACTCTGCCTCGCCACCCAAACAGCGTGCATGACATAAGTTAGGACAACTTTCTGTGACGCACTGCTTGTCTGATTGTAGATTTACCTTCTGACCACACACTGCACACCAGAAAGCAGGCCTGTACCCACAAAGGCCTGTGGGTCTTTCAATAAGACGTGACAGACACTCCGTAACCATGCTTGTAGGGTGTTGGTGGAGTTAGGTGCAGTCAGCAGGTGATGGTGGTGGTGACAGCTGTGGCAAATCGCGGTGGACGTAGGGTTGGGTAGGGTGCGGTCAGGTCAGGTCAGGGTCTCGGTACTGGAGTTAATTAGCTCTGGTTAAGGGGATGTGTGGGTGCTTGGGGTAGATTCCCAGGGGATTTATATCCTCCGTGTAGAGTGCAGTATCAGGACGTGTAGGGGGTGGAACTGTACATTGTACACTGACACAACACTGAATCTCCGCCGTTGCACTTTATTGTCACAACACTGAAAGAATCCCCGGCACTGTTACTGGAGGGCACCGGAGAACACCGAGTACGGATAAGAGGATACCACAAGGGGTGAGCGGAACAAAGACTGAACTCGTCACTGTAGCCCCTATGGCCTTGCGACACTTCACTGTCATAACGCTGTTCACTATCACAACACTGTTCACTATCACAGCACTGTCTGCAGATGACACGAAACCACGTGCAAATTCTATCCCCAGCTACGGAGCGACCTGTGAACACTCTCTCTCTCTCTCTCTCTGACCTCTCTCTCTCTCTCTCTCTCTCTCTCTCTCTCTCTCTCTCTCTCTCTCTCTCTCTCTCTCTCTCTCTCTCTCTCTCTCTCTCTCTCTCTCTCTCTCTCTCTCTCTCTCTCTCTCTCTCTCTCTCTCTCTCTCTCTCTCTCTCTCTCTCTCTCTCTCTCTCGAAGATAAGTTACATGCGTCCCGCCTTGTAACATTCGTGAAAACACACACACACACACACACTCCGCGCTCCATGGAGAGCGGACGTGCCTCCTGCTCAGAGTGGCATCTAACTAACACTCCACACGCTAAGCAATGTGCTTGAGTGAGAATCGTTATTGGTATTGAGGGGCAACCAGAGCGAGTGAACGTAGCCTGGTGGCATGTACATAAGAGTGATCGGAGGTGTGAGAACCTCCACACTCCAAACGACAGAGCGGGAACCACACAAAGGCCAGCCATAGCAGCCGCCAACGCATCCCACCACACACACGTAGCTACCAGGCCTGGCCCCCAGTGACCACACACCCACATGCTCCCAGGAAGAGTAAAAAAATGAATAAACCGGTAAGAAATAAATTACCAAATTCAAAATATGTCGATGAGGCCCAGGGAGCAAAGCCGAAAGTGGCCAGTCAAAGCATGAGTCCATCTTCAACAGGGGCAACAATGCAAGGTAGATTGGTAATGTTGGAGAAGAGATTTGAGGAGTTGGTGAAGGAATTAAAAGTTCAGAGGAGTGAGGAGGAGCAGGATAGAGAATTCGCAAGGCTTTGAAGGAAAGAGTGGATGAGAATGCACACTTGAGAGTGGAGGTTGAAAAATACAAGAGACGGTTGGAGGAGAAAATGGAGAGATTAGTAAAGGAGAAAGATGACTTTAAGGAAATGATTAGTGAGCTGAATGAAAGGTTTGAAAGGGAATGGGAACTGAAGAAAACACAATGGACTGAGTCGAGGGAAGCAGAGATGGTTGGATTACAAGAAATAATTAAAGATCAGTTGAAGGAAGACAAAAAAGAAAGGTCCAAGGAACTGGTTAATATTATGAAGAATAAGGAAACATTGATAAGAGAAATAGCAGAAAAGAAGAAGAGTGTGTTAATATTTGGGATGAAAGAACAAAATATAACATATAAGCCTAAGAGAATTAAGGAAGAATTAAAACGGTAAGAGATCTGTTAAAAATCTAAATGATGATGAAAAAAAAACCTACAAGAAGAAGTGGAAGAGATCCATAGACTGGGTCCGTATAAGGAGGGAGTGAGCAGACCGATTAAAGTAGTACTGAAGTCACAACAATCTGCGGAGGATATCCTGTATAGAACATCAAAGTTAAGAGAGATAGAAGGTTGTAAAGAGGTGTTTGTGAGAAAGAATAGAAATGAAGAAGAGAGAAGATATAAGGAATTGTTGGAAGAGGCGAGAAGGAAAAATGATGAGCGGTCTGAGGAGGAAAGAGAAAAGTTTTTTTGGAGAGTTATAGGAGAGAGAGTCAGAAAGTGGTATGTGGAAAGAAGGAATGCGGAGAAACCCCTAGAGGGAGCAGTGGGTGGACCATAATGTATACTAATATAGATGGGATACTGTCAAGTAGATTGGAATTGCAAGACTATATGATGGTGGAGAAGCCTGATATCGTGTGTTTGACTGAGACAAAATTGCATGAAAAACAAAGATAAATTTGGATAATAAATATAATATATGGAGAAAGGATAGAGAGTAAAGGTGGAGGAGGAGTTATGATTATGACGAAGAAATAAATAAATGTGGATAAGGTTTGGTATGGGAAGAACAACGCAGAAGTGATAAGCATAAGGATAAAAGTGATGGAAAAGAATTAATAATCATGGTGACCTATGTACCTCCTAAAACAAATTCTTGGACATTAAGGGAATACGACAATATGATCAAAGATACTTTACAGAGTTTGGAAAGTGTATTATCTGGAAAAAAAAGGTGATACTAGTAGATTTTAATTGTAAAGAGGTGGATTGGGAAAATCTAGTAAGTGGTGTTGGAGAGGAAGCATGGGGAGAGAGATTTCTTAATCTAATGATGGAAAATATGATGGAACAGAGGGTGAAGGAAAATACAGGCAACCCCCGTTTAACAGGTTCACACAACGAAATTTCGCTACAACGAAGGTTTCATTTTACTACCATCTGTTCGTTTAACGAACACCAAACTCGCTTTAACAAAATTTTATCCAGGTAATTTTTTTCCAAATTTGAAAGCCCCACCATATCATGCAAGCTGACAGGCTTTTGAATACACCAGGAGCTGCTGGTACTAAGGCCTGCCTCAGGAAAAATCCTGGGACACCTATAGAATAAAGATCAAGATCAAGATCAAGCCTCACGTGGACAACACGCTCAACACACTCCTCAGTCAAAACATAACAGCCTCAGCAGCAGCTTGTCTTCCCTAGCTCAACTTACCACCAAAACGTGCAATTGGCCTAGTGTTGTAAGAAGACCAGGAAGTCTCTTACTCTCCAAATGAAGCTAGATATTATTCACAGACATGAGAGAGGCCAGAAAACTATAGCAGTGCTGGCCACTATCTTGACTCCATATTATAATGTCTCTATTTTCAAGTCAGCAGACTCTATTAAGGAGGCTGGTGAGACCGTATCTTCCTTGCAAGCTAAAAGAACCACCTGAACTCTTGACTCTACAATGGATAAAATGGAAAGCCTTGTGGAAATGTGGTACATAAGTTTTGTATGCAGTACAATGATGCGCACTTTGTTTACATTCCACAGGTTGCGGTTAGTGTTTTTCCGTTTCACTCTTCCTCCCTTCATAAAGTTAAGATCATCAACATTATAAAGTTACATACATACATACATTAGTGTACATTATAATGACTTAAATTAAACTACCTAAATGTTTAACTTCATAATTTTACTTTCACTGTTTGCTTACTTTCAGTGGAAGTTCAAATCAGGGTTAAACTTGTTATAATCGGTTCTTAATCTAAGTGTTTTAGGAAAAATGTTAAATGGGGTTGCCTGTACTAGATATAGAGGAGATGATGAACCGGCTAGACTGGATTTGGTGTTAACAAGAGAAGTGTACCTATGTGGAGATATACAATACAAATGTCCTTTGGGAAAGAGTGATCATGTGGTTATGGAAATGCAGATAGCAACAACACAGCGAAGGAAAGACGAGACATACAGGAGTGGTAGATTGAATTATAGAAAGATGGACACAGAAAGTTTGAAAAATTATTTCAGAAAATTAGATTGGAAGGAGATGTTACAAATCAGAGAAGTGCAAAAAAATATGAGTTTTTATGAAATATTATAAAGAAGGAGTTATGAAATTTGTACCAAAGTATAAACCGAGAGAGGAAGGAAGAAAGGATTGGTTTAATGCAACTTGTGTTAAGGCTAAGGAAAAGAGAGATGTGGCTTGGAAAAGATGGAAAAGAGCAGGAATATACTAAATAAGGAGAATTATAGAGTGGCGAGAAATGAGTATGTGAGGGTAAGGAGGAGGAAGAAAGAAAATTTGAAAAGATATTGTAGACAAGAGTAAGGAACATCCAAAATTGTTTTACAGGTTCATAAATGGTAAACTTAAAAGAGAGAGTCCATTGAAAGATTAAAAGGAGAGCAAGGGATAGTAGATGACCCTAAGAATATAGCGGAATTGCTAAATAATAGGTTTCAGCAAGTATTTACTAAAGAAACAATGTTTGTAAAGCCTCAGAATGTACAAGGAAATGTGCACATGGATGACATTAAGATACCTAAAAGGAGTTATATAAAATGTTGGAGGAACTTAAAGATGATAAAGCGATGGGACCAGATGAAGTTTCAGGAAAATTATTGAAGGAGTGTAGAGAAGAATTGATTGATCCATTATATGATATTATAAGGTGTTCATTAGAAACAGGGAAGTACCAGTAGAGTGGAAAAGAGCTGAAGTGGTGCCCATTTATAAGGGAGGCAGTAAGGAAGAGCCTCTTAACTATAGACCTGTGTCTCTAACAAGTGTGGTCGGTAAGATTTGTGAGAGGGTGATAAAGAAATATTGGATACGGTTCCTGGAGGATCATAAGTTATTATCGGATCATCAATTTGGCTTTAGGAAAGGGAGGTCATGTGTAACAAATCTACTGAGCTTTTATTCAAGAGTGGTTGACAAAATACAAGAGAGAGAGGGATGGATGGACTGTGTATATTTGGATTTAAAGAAAGCTTTTGACAAGGTACCTCACATGAGACTGCTATGGAAATTAGAGATTTATGGAGGACTGAAAGGAAAAGTGTTAAAGTGGATGGAAAACTACTTGAGATGGAGGGAGATGAGAACGGTAATAAGGGATGCAAAGTCGGACTGGTTGGTGGTGGAGAGTGGAGTCCCACAAGGCTCAGTGCTGGCACCAATACTTTTCCTTGTATATATTAATGACATGCCAGAGGGAGTAAACAGTTATATTAATTTGTTTGCGGATGATGCGAAGTTGTGTAGGTGTGTGAAGAGTGAAGAAGATTGTGAAATTTTACAGGCAGATCTGGATAAGATTTGGGAGTGGAGCAAGAGGTGGCAAATGGAATTTAATCTGAGCAAAAGTCATGTGATGGAGATGGGAAGAGTGGAAGACGGCCAAGAGGGTCATATAAGATGGGTGAAGAAGTAGTGTTGAAAAAGGTGGAAAAGGAAAAGGATTTGGGAGTGATAATACAAGACCATGGGCAGTTTGAGGCTCATATTGATAAGATGTTTGGAGAAACGTATAATTTGATAAAAATATTGGATTAGCCTTCCATTATATGGATAAAGATATGATGAAGAAATTAATTAGTACGGTAATTAGACCAAGATTGGAATATGCTGGAGTGGTTTGGTCCCCTTATAAAAAGAAGCATATAAGGAAGTTGGAGAGATTGCAGAGAATGGCAACAAAATGGTTCCGGAATTGGCAGAAATGACCTATGAGGAGAGATTAAAAGAAATGAATTTGCTTACCTTGGAACAAAGAAGAGAAAGAGGAGATTTAATACAGGTTTATAAACTGTTGAACGGACTGGATGAAGTGGATAATGAGCAAATGATGTTGAGAGAGGAAAACTTAAATAGAACTACGAGATCGCATAGTAAAAAGATAGCCAAGGGAATATGCTTGAAGGATGTGAAGAAATATAGTTTCCCACAAAGATGTGTGGAGGTGTGGAATGGTTTGAGTGAGGAGGTGGTGTCAGCGAGGAGTGTGCATAGTTTTAAAGGAAAGTTGGATGTGTGTAGATATGGAGACGGGGCCTCAAGAGTATGATACCGTGCCTGTAAAATTACAACTAGGTGAATACAAATACAAAAACAACAAATTTTCTAATCTCTCTCTCTCTCTCTCTCTCTCTCTCTCTCTCTCTCTCTCTCTCTCTCTCTCTCTCTCTCTCTCTCTCTCTCTCTCTCTCTCTCTCTCTCTCTCTTTCTCCCGTTTCCCTCTCCTTCCCTCCCTCCCCTATTCCTCTCGAAGATAAGCTACATGCGTCCCGCTTGTGTCTAAAATATTAGCAAATGTCACACTCTCTCTCTCTCTCTCTCTCTCTCTCTCTCTCTCTCTCTCTCTCTCTCTCTCTCTCTCTCTCTCTCTCTCTCTCTCTCTCTCTCTCTCTCTCTCTCTCTCGAAGAGAGAAGCGTCCACTTTCCTCTTCGAAGGCGATATAGTGACTAAAAAATAGCAGCATAATACACAAAGACGACAAGTATGACAAGCTTGCATGAGTTTCCCGCGCTCGGGCGTGTGGCACTACCACCTGTATATCATACAGGCGGGCTTTTTTAACATCCGGCGCGAAGGGGTTAAAGTAATGAGTTACTGAACTTATCTTATCCATCAATTTACAATTCTCTATTACAACTGAGAAGAAAAACTACAAAGAAAGGTGTGAAAAGGCATTGTGCTCTCATCTTAACCATTGTCCAATTTGCCTCTTATCTACCTTTCTTATTCTGATTCATTGCTCTCATAATTTCATCTTGATTATGCATGTGTAGTACATAAACTAACCACAATATGTTTTGCTGTGTGAGAGGTCATGTAATCTCTTGGTCATGAATATAGGAATTAAGGTCATGCAAGCTGTTGGTCATGAATACAGCATTCATTATGGCAATTGTGTATTATGGTGACTGCAAAACATAGAGAAAAGATAATTGCTGCAAGAGAATCAAATTACTACAAAATTCCACATTTTATAAAGAATCAAAGATACATATAAATGAGCACATTGGCATTATCAAAGATACATATAAATGAGCACATTGGCATTATCAAAGATACATATAAATGAGCACATTGGCATTATCAAAGATACATATAAATGAGCACATTGGCATTATCAAAGATACATATAAATGAGCACATTGGCATTATCAAAGATACATATAAATGAGCACATTGGCATTATCAAAGATACATATAAATGAGCACATTGGCATTATCAAAGATACATATAAATGAGCACATTGGCATTATCAAAGATACATATAAATGAGCACATTGGCATTATCAAAGATGCATATAAATGAGCACATTGGCATTATCAAAGATGCATATAAATGAGCACATTGGCATTATCACATGGAAGACACATCAAATATAAAATGTTCTATATTAAACTAAACTTCTCGGTCTTCATAGCCTTCTGATGATCCATGGTTAGTAGAGCTTGGATAAGACAAGAAAATGTGTAATTCTAGACTGCCAGTTGTGCTGCTGCATGCTAAACTGAATATTTAGGCCATTAGTTCATGTTGAGTGGTGCTGGTGGTGGACAGGTAAGCGACCGTTTCTGGTCCTGCAATATACCAGTTTTGCTAATTTATTTTGATTAGATTTTTGTTAAAGTTTCAGTGCATTTTGGTATTTGTTATAATAACTTGTGACATTACAGGATTCACTATACATATTAACAACTAAATAGTAGATCACTTGCTTCAGAAATTGCAACAAAAGACACAATAGATTGTCTTGTATAACTCTCAAGGTGATGAAATTCATTTAGGAAATTTAATCCAAGATATTTTTATAGAGTATCTTTCCAGATTAGAGAAGTGCAAGAAGAAAGAAGAGAAGTGTTTGCATGATGGACTTCAGTTCCAGAAGAATTTCTTTGAACGGGGAATGTGTAATGCTGAAGTTCAAAGGAAACTTATTGTGGAACACACCACACGCATTAAGGCTGAATTCACAAAACTTTTGGAATGGTGTGATTCACTAGATAGTGACTGAATAAAAAAGGAAGAAAAAAAAAAAACTTGCTGAACATATACATACTGTGGGTCTTCAGTGTTAAATTTTTTAATTCTTCCACACCTATATTTTTTTATTAAACTGATTTTACTTTTTTAAGTTTACTACTGTGTCTTCCACATCTATATATTTTTTAAACTTTTTGCTGTTTTATTATTATTCTTCCACTTCTGTCTTTTACTTTGTTACAGATTATTATTTTTTTATTTATTTTTTTCTTCCTCATTCCTCTACTCTATACATTCATCACTAAACCATATTTTAGAACTTTTATATGTATTTACATGTATAGATTGGAAAGGAAATAAACTTATGAAAATAATGGATTTTTTTGGTACAGTTGTCATTATCATTATTATAATTATTGTTGTGATTTCCAAGGATGTGTGTGCATGTATGACTTTCTCACATAGGGTTTGTTTACTGCAGTGTTATCACTGAGTGACTGGTAACAATCCATGGAGAAGGATTCACTAGGCAGAACTTGTGAAATTTAATTCCTTTTCCAAATTAACTGGATACAACAGCAGTGATTGTAACACAGTCTCTGCTCTTACCGCTCTTCTGACACTTATTCCTGATTCGCTGTTCTATTTACTGGCTTTTAAGACTTCTACTCAATACTGACTCATGTTGGCTCAAAAACTCCTCTTATACTGTATCTGTTACATCTAGGTATTTCTACTACATTACAAAATCTCGATCATCTTAGTCACATTACAGAAGAGTCACAGTTCTAAAATACACAAATAAAAGATAGTCGTACAAAACCATTCTAGACTATAGGCTCTCCCCACTAGTGGTAGGGAGCAAGCCAGAACAAGCCTCACTTCTTGGTCCTGGGATCCCTTTCCTGCCAGTGATGTAACTCCTATCTAGTCTTCCCCACAATTTTCCAGGTTCTTCCCAACTTGACTATCTCCCATCGGTGTCATCCTAACACTCCTACGCAACTGTGTGTTTGTATAAATTTTCATAAACTGTGTATTTGTATACATTTTCCTTAACTGTTTGCACCTCTTCCATCCAGGTCTGCTGCATCTGCTACTTGTTGCCTATGTTCGTCTCAACTTGTGATCCCACGACATCTGCCAACACTGAGGAGGAGGAGGAGGAGGAGGAGAAGGAGGAGGAGGTGAGGGCATGTGGGCGGGCCAGAAGGAGGTTGGATGGGCGGAGGAAAGATAGGAGAGAGTGGGCGTGTGTCCAGAGGAGGAGGAGGAGGAGGAGGTGCAAGAATTAACGAGAAGGTGAAGGAGCAAAGAGGAGAGGTAATGGAAGAGGAGGAGAAAAGAGAGAAAGGATATAAAGGAAGAAGTGGAGGAAAATAGTGAGAGGAGGAGGAGGAGGAGGAGGAGGAGGAGTAAGCAGTAAAGAGGACATTTAAGCAAGGAAGGATTAGCGAGCGAGCGAGAGAGAGAGAGAGAGAGAGAGAGAGAGAGAGACAGTGGACAGAGTAATCAAGAAGGAAAATGAGGAGGAGGAAGAAAAAAAATAAGAGGAAAAGGAAGGGAAGAAGGAAGAGGGAGAGACGGAAAGGAGGAGGAGGAGGAGGAAGTATATGAGGAAGGGAAGGGAGAGAAAAAGAGACGGGAGGGTTACCACGCATCACTGAGAACGCCCTTGGAGGAGGAGGAGGAAGAGGTTGCTTAATTGATAGCACCCATGGAGGACACTATTACCTCTAGTTATAAGAGAGAGAGAGAGAGAGAGAGAGAGAGAGAGAAAGAGAATACTATTGAATTTGACTAAGAAAGATTTTTAAATATGAAACTGTAATGTGTGTGTGTGTGTGTGTATCTAAATTGTCTACTGCAGTCCACCGCCCACACACACACACACACACACACACACACACACACACACACACACACACACACACACGCCCATGCCTTCACGCACACAAGGCCCATACATCCAGGTAAGTACTCTAATTGGACTCTTCTGCCCGTTGTAATTACCCAGGTGAGAGAGAGAGAGAGAGAGAGAGAGAGAGAGATTGCATAAGAACATGAAATAATAAAAAAATGGAGAAGAGGTCAACGAAAGGCATAAAGGCATAAAGAGGAGGAGGAGGAGGAGGAGGAGGAGGAAGAACAAGAAGGGAAGGAAGGAAGGTCAACGAAGACAATGAAGAAGAAGAGAAGAAGAAGAAGAAGAAGAAGAAGAAGAAGAAGAAGAAGAAGAAGAAGAAGAAGAAGAAGAAGAAAAGAAAGAAAAAAGAAAAAAACGAGCAAATGAAAGAAGGAAAATGAAAAGAACAGAAGCTGAGAAGAGAGAGAGAGAGAGAGAGAGAGAGAGAGACAATATTGCACAAGACACGACCTGCCAGGAATTCCCTATACCTTCCACCACCACCACCACCACCACCACCACCTTGCAATATCTCTTGTCTATGCTATTTCCCAACGCTACCTTGCCTCTCTTCCTGTCCTCCTCCTCGTTCCCCCCCCACACAGCATCACAATACTTCCCTACCCAAACCCTCCCTCCCTACCATCTTCCCCAATAAGATCCATTCCCCAACCAAGACTAATTAGACAGGGTTTGCTCCCCATCTTCCCTACATCCCCAACCTATTTCCTCTTCCTCAGCAGCAGATCTGTAGGCCCAAGATTGCATTATTTTTAACATTATTTACTATTTCAATTCTTCATCTCATTTTCAAGTGCAGGAGAAGGATGAGCACGATACCGTTAGAGTAGAGACAGGTGACAAAGGCGTCTCCTTATGTGGTGACGTAGTAATTTGCGAGTGGCCGGGCAGCGTAAAACTATAAGGGGATGTAGTGAAACGTGGCGCGTGAGATCCTAAGACTTTCATGACTTATCTGTTGTTTGTTAGGCTCGCGCTGGTGGCCTTCGTGTGTTTGTTCAAGCCAAGTTATTATGAATTTCTGGCTGTTGCTTGGGTTTCAGTCAGGCAATTAGTGAGTTTGTTAGTTGGTATATCAGAGGGTCAGTTAGTTAGTCAGACAATCAGTGAGCCTGTCATTTAGTATCCCATTCAGTCAGTTAGTCAGTCAGTCAGTCAGTCAATCAGTCGGTCATTGAGAGTAAGAGAAGTTAAGTAGGAAATTTAAATCTTATATCACTTATATTTAATCTCTATTCTTTTCTTCCTCCTCCTCCAAAACATTACTTCTTTAATATAGTTGTAAATGCTTTGAACTTTCTCCCTGCACATATACCCAATAGTAACCCGAAGGAGACTCTTACACAGATCAGACAAGTACCTCGAATCAACCCCTCAAATAATGGACTTAACATATATATTTTTTCATTTTGCTCTTTTTTGATTAATGTAGTAGAAAGCAACACTCAATTTTCAACCTTTCCTATCATATCTTTGACTTCTTTGTGTTTTCCTTCCTTGAACCCTGCTGTTCTTTTGCCTTTAACTCTGCAGCAGTAGACAGCCTCGTTAAGACCAGTGCGGCTGTTCCTGTCTGTTCTTTCCTTTGTATTCCTTTGTATTTGTATTCGTCCTTTTTCTCCTCCTTCGGCAGGCCTTTGTCAGTATAATATCAGTGTTAGGAGTGGCCCGGTTTGTTGCATGTTGTCTCTGTGTCTCTGTGTCTCTGTCTCTGTCTCTCTCAGCACCAGCCAGCACAAAGTGAAACCGACACTTGTTCTGTCCAGGTGGCGGAGGCTGAGACGGGAGTAGATAGCTGGGTGGGTCCTTCCTTTCCTTCACACACACACACACACACACACACACACACACACACACACACACACACACACACACACATACACGCTCAGTGGAGAATTACTTTGAAGAGGTGGAAAGAGGAGGTGAGAAATGAACGCCCGGAGGAGGAGGAGGAGGACGAGGAGGAAGAGAGGTTGGTGAGAGCTGTAGGAACATGTAGTTTAGAGGAAAGTCGTGGTTGTGTAGCTAAGGAGGGTATAGAGAAGCAATGAGGCGAGGAGGAAGAGGAAGAGAAGGAGGTGGTGGTGGTGGTGGTGGTGTAAGGGTCACGTGGGTTGTTCTAATGGGAGTCTCTCTCTCTCTCTCTCTCTCTCTCTCTCTCTCTCTCTCTCTCTCTCTCTCTCTCTCTCTCTCTCTCATAGACCAATCAATTCTTCACGTTTCCTAAATATTCCACCTTTCTTTACTAATACTATTACTACTACTACTACTACTACTATATACTACTACTATTATTACTACTACTACTATATACTAATACTACTATTATTACTACCTACTACTACTACTACTACTACTACTACTACTACTACCACTACTACTACTACTACTACGCCAGTTTCATAATCTTCCTTGATGTTGTTATGCATATACAACTTTCAACACGTCCTATCGTAAACTTTTTAGTACACACTTCTTAATACACACATCTCTTCTCCCACTCTCGTTTCCACTGCCACTGATAATAAATCGTTTACATGTACCACAAATAAATAACACTAATTAGTTTATCTTCCACTTACTGTCTTCTTTTTTTATCTACGAAACAAGGATGTGTATAATGTGTCGATCTTTCCTCGTGTTCATGGCAAAGGCAGCAACAATCCACTGGTGTATTACCACTAGTTAATTTAGCCTCCACATTATTCCTCGTTTCTCTCGTGTGGGTAAAAATTCGAATCTGTCAATGAACACATGTCATTATTATCGTGCCAAGGCAAGGTTAGCAAAGGAGGAAGAGAGAGAGGGACAGGAGGAGAAGGAAGAAGACTTGTGCACATTGTAGTTAAGAGCGAGGGAAGGAGGAAGGAAGGAGGAGGGAACTGTAGAAGGAGAGAGAGAGAGAGAGAGAGAGAGAGAGAGAGAGAGAGAGAGAGAGAGAGAGAAAGGGGACTTGTGCACACTATAGTTAAGAGCGAGGAAGGAGGAGGACTGTAGAAGGAAGGTGGGAGGAGAAGGAGAGAGAGAGGGACAGAAGAAGAAGGAGACTTGTCCACACTGTAGTTATGAGCGAGGAAGGAGGACAAGAACTGGAGAAGGAAGGAAAAAGTGTCGTACCTACTACCAACACCACCTCTACTACTACTACCACTACCACCACCACTACTCACTCCCGGCAGAAGCTTTGGCTCAGCTCACAACTCACTAGCACCACACACCATTTCTCTTGATTAAACGAAAAAAAAAAAAAAAATAAAACTGCTACGAATTTTTTCTTCCTGCTTCTTATTCTCTTTTCTCTCCCTCCCTCTCAGTGTCTAGTTAGGAGAACGGGGAGAGGCATGGAGGGGAGACGAAGGAAGGAAGGACTGTGTGTGTGTGTGTGTGTGTGTGTGTTTCACTGTTTGATCTGCTGCAGTCTCTGACGAGACAGCCAGACGTTACCCTACGGAGCGAGCTCAGAGCTCATTATTTCCGATCTTGGGATAGGTCTGAGACCAGGCACACACCACACACCGGGACAACAAGGTCACAACTCCTCGATTTACATCCCGTACTCACTGCTAGGTGAACAGGGGCTACACGTGAGGAGACACACCCAAATATCTCCACCCGGCCGGGGAATCGAACCCCGGTCATCTGGCTTGTGAAGCCAGCGCTCTAACCACTGAGCTACCGGGCCGTGTGTGTGTGTGTGTGTGTTGGATGGGGAAAAAAGGGGGCAAGAATAAAATTGTGGTGGACAGTTGATATACGCGAGCAAGTAATGGGGTAAGGAGATATGTATGAATGCTGGTCTGCCATTACCGTGAATGATACCATGTACATTTTTGCTCATTACGGGGACCAAAAAGAGAAAAAATAGAAAATGTCCATAAAATGTATTTAGTGTTGTGTTATGGCGGCTCGACAGAGAGAGAGAGAGAGAGAGAGAGAGAGAGAGAGAGAGAGAGAGAGAGAGAGAGAGAGAGAGAGATAATATTGAAATCTTGTTAATCCGTCATTAGGACCTTAAAAACACCTTAAATATCTGTACAACTTTTTTTTTTCTAATTGATGTTGAAATCTTGTTAATCCGTCACTAAGACCTTTAAAAACATCCCTGAAAAACCTGTACAACATTTACGTGATATTTTTTTTCTAATTGATGTTGATTTCTTGTTAATCTGTCACTAGGACCTTCAAAAAACATCTTTGAAAACCCATACAACTTGAACTAGAGCCTTGCGAAAGTACTGTTCCATAATAAAGTGTTTAGAAATATTGCTCTCTTACAACTGTATTCCAGTACCACATAGATGACAAGCTGGTCGTTCAAGAGTCTTTCTCCAGATGGTAATGAAGAAATCTTGTTAATCTACCACTAGAACCTGAAAAACACCATTAAAAACTCGTACAATTTCAAGTAGAGCCTTCTGAAAGTAGTGGATTGAGGGAGTGAGGTGTTTCAGAATAGTAGTGTAGCCAGTCTTATTAGCAATACCTGCCTGCAGTGAGGAAATGAGAGACGTTATTGTGTGCTTTGTTTTGCTGCGCCCTGTTCTCGTGAGGGGAAATGCATGTACCGTTAAGTTTCCCAAGGTTAATTTCCTCTCCAGCATTCCAGTGGCAACATTTTCCCAAGAGTAATTTCCCCATCATAGGTCTTAGTTGAAGTGAGGAAATTTGTTAGGTTAGGTTAGGTTAGAATGGAAGATTGTACAGATTAACCTCTTCAGTACTAGAACGCATTTTACCATGAATTTGGGTGTGATTAGACCATTTTATTAACATCAGGAAGGCTCTAAGGAGGTCAAAAGATTAATGGCCACAGTCTTCACTATTTCAATCCCACATGAGTTTCTGAAGGTGTATGAAATCGCTAAATAGTAACCTGAATGAATATGTAAAGGCGCCATGGTACTAAAGAGGTTAAGAGATTAGGTAGAGTTACTTTAGGTGGGAATTTTATATAGTTAGGTTAAATTAGGGTATGTTAAGGTTAGGACATGTTAGGTTAGGTTAAGGATGTGGTGGTGGTGGTGGTAGTGGTGTTGTTGGTGGTGGTGGTAGTGGTGATGGTGTGGGTGGTGGTGGTAGTGGTGGTAGTGGTGGTGGTGGTGGTAGTGGTGTTGGTGGTGGTGGTAGTGGTGGTGGTTGTGGTGGTGGTGGTGGTGGTGGAGGAATTCTATAATCATGAGGAGAACTGAATGAATATTGTATGAGCAGTCTTCATTAGTTGAGCTTTCTTGATTGGACTTAACATATAAAAATATTAAAGAACCCTTTTCATTTTTCACTTCATTTCAATCTTTTTATTTCCAAACTAACCACGCAAATCAAATTGACGAGAAGCAATACTAAATGTTTCCAGGATAATTTGTGTGACAGTTGCAGTATTTTTCCTCCCAGGCAAACAGAAACATACATACAGACAGACAGACACAGTTGGCTCATTGTCTGGGGTAGTGGCCGTGCAATTTTGATCACTATTGATTTACACTTGGCAACCTTTCAACTTAGTGGTGGCGAGGGAATCTGGGTCGCCTCATCAGTCAGTTAGTCAGTCAGCCAGCCTGGACACAAGCACTGTTATCGTACCTTTTGTATTTATAAGGGAGATAGGAGCGATTGGAGACGATTGCTATGATACTAGTGAAAGATACACGTAGTAATAAAAATAACCAACAAGTAGTGTAGTGAGAGAGAGAGAGAGAGAGAGAGAGAGAGAGAGAGAGAGAGAGAGAGAGAGAGAGAGAGAGAGAGAGAGATGGCTTTCCTGTATAGTGTATGAAGAGAACCACGAATAAATAACAGCAAGTGAATAGAAACCGTCAAAAAGCAGCACCGTGGACAAATAAGCAGGAAGGTTAGCAGAATGAGAAGCACCAGGATAAAGTGGCAGGATGGAAAGTCAGGTTAGCAGTTGGTGTGGACAAGTTAGCAGGAGAAAAGGCAGAATTAGAAGCGGTGCGTTTGAACAAGTTAGCAGTGGCGTGGAGAAGTTAGCAGTCTTAGTATTAGAGCTCGTAATCTGAAACACTTTGCTCCTTCACTATCACTGCTCTCCAAAGGCTCCAGTTGAGGATACTCGTGTTTTTAAGGCTATTTTATGATTCTGGTAATGGATTGGCAAGATTTCTGGTTTATTAAAAGGAGAAACTGTCTTGAAAATCCGATTAGTTGTCTCTGCGGCCTTGAAGAATTGTCGGAGTGAGAAGGGAAAGCTTTTCTGAGTACGGTAGGTTTAGAAAAAGTGGCAGAAAGGAAAGCAGTACGTATTAACAGTATGTAGGTGTCGACAAGGAAGCAGGAAGATAAGCAGTGTTAGCAGCATTAGAACGAATTAGCAAGAAGATAAACACAGTTAACCCTTTAAGTACCATAACACATTTTTATATGCTTTTTTCTTACTACTTGGTGATTTTGTACATCCTCAGAAACTTTAAGTGGGGATTAAAATAGTGAAGACTGGGATTTAATCGTTTGACATCCATAAACCCTTCCTAATGTATATAAAACCGTCTAACCATACCTAAAACTCAAGGTAGAAATGCGTCCCAGTACTGAAGAGGTTAACTGTATGGCAGGATGGCAAGCAGGAAAGCAGTGTTAGCAGGTGTGGACAGAGATGCTGGCAGAGTTGTAATAGTATAGGTGACCAGGCGGGGACAGACGGCACGGCAGCTTTGTTAGTAGCAAGAGGCATTGACCCAAAGAGAAAGGTAGCGTTTTTATTGTCCTTCTTTCCTTCTTCCTTATCTCGCTTCCTCCATTTATCGATCACTTTCCTCCTCCTCTTTCTTCTTTTCTTCCTTTGCTATTGCTGACTTTTTTGCTTTTCTATTCATTCGTTTCCTTAACTTTTATGCATGTTTTTTTCTTTTTCTTTTTTCTTTCCTTCCTTCTTTCCTTTTTGCCTTTCTTCCTTCCTTCATTCACTCATTCATTCATTCCTTTCTTTCATTTCCCTTCCCTTCCCTTCTCTTCTCTTCTCATCTTTCTTCCTTCCTTCCTTCCTTCCTTTCCCTTCCTTTCCCTTCCTTTCCCTTCCTTTCCCTACCCTTCCCTTCCCTTCCCTTCCCTTCCCTTTTCCCTTCCTTCTCTAACTTCAACAACAGGAGGAGGAGGTATAGACAGACATACAAAGGCGGTAGTATTAGCAGCAGTGCGTGACGAGGCGACTGGGAGAGTTGAGCCGGGAATCAGTACCTTCAGTATGAGGGGGAAGGTGCGTGACCCCCGTGACGTCATAGAGGCAGGACTGCTGGACACACACACAACTGACGTAACGGAGCTGAGTGAACCCTTGCATACAGGTGAAGAGCGGTGGGTGATTTGTGTCAGCATTGAAGTGTGGGTTAAGTAGAAGTTATGATGCTAAAGAAGAGAAGTGGGTGTTACGGCCCGCCCGTAACATACATTACTACCATCACCTCCTCCGCTTGTTACCTCGTTCGCCACCTCTCCGCCTCCCCTTCCACGTCACCGTCTCGTGAACCTTCCACGCCACCGTTTCATGAACCCTCCACGTCACCGTTTCATGAAGCCCCGCTACTGTCCCGAAGTTGGATTCACGCGGCCCCTTTCGACTCAACCGAAAGTGTTGAGCCAGCTCTTGGCTTTCTGGATTGGCAGTTGAGATCCAAGCCTCAACCAGTGAACACAACGCCTCTTGGGTCTACCGTGGGATCAACCATCACCCAGCATTTCACCACTGCGACACCGCATAAGTATCACTTCCCTCGTCCGTGTTTTCCACATTGCCTCTATATAGGATTAGGATTATTGTTAGGTATTAAGTTGGGTTCTTTATTGTTGTATTTATTACTGTGTTATATGTATATGTGTATGTCATTTTCCTGTGTTTCATGTTATATATCTGTGTTTCATGTTTCTTGTTATATATGTGTCAATTTCATTATGGGTTATTAAAATAGCTTTTTAAAGTGACCCCCTTTTGCATTTCCTCACCAGTTGAACCTGCAGTGTTTTTTTTTATTGTTATTGTTCACCGGCTCTCCGATGCCAATCTTACCAGTTTAACCGGTGAACGTAACAATTGGCGACCGTGACAGGACAATTATAACCCATGTTCAGTGTTCCATTTTTCCAGTGACTTTTTTTTCTGTGATTGCTTGTGTTTCTGTGGTGTTGTGACTCTGATGTGTTTTTTTTTTCTGTGACTTACTCTGCGTGTGGTTTAAATTTACCTTTGTGCGATCAAGTGGCTCCTTTTGGGTTAAACGTGCTTCGTGACTTTCATTGGTATCGCATAGCAGTGGTAGAGCAGGAAACCAGGTAGAAAGGCGTGTTCACCGATAGCACTTATCTCTATTTTTTGCACATAGGCAGGTGTGTAATAAGTGTTATCCAAGTGTTGGGATCATCATATGTTCATGCGAACCCTCAATCCCTCACTTCGCGGATCATTTTTCTCGCTAGTTAGAATCGGCCATTTTAACTAGTCTCTCAGACTAATCCGCCTCCTTATCAATAACAAGTCTCAGTACAATTCGCTCCTCACTCTCAAGTCTCGTAACTAGAGTAATCCGGATCCCTCTTAATGCCGTAACTCTCTAGTTTACCCCTCATTAGTGATTGTACTCATAAGTGTTTACTTAAGTATAATCTAGGTAATTTCCAAGGTTGCCTTTATTATCACTCTGCCAAGTTCCTCACTTAAGTAATTCGCTTATCATTTTTTTTTGTTGTGGTTTAACATCTATTTAATATGGCTTCCGCTCAGTTTAACGTTGAAGATTTTTGTGCCGACCCTTCTCTGGAACAACTTAAAGATGCTAATATAAAGAAGGACCAATGGAAGACCATCGCTAAACATTTTGATGTTCCCATCACGTCTCAGATGACTAAAGAGGTCATTAAGAATGTAGTTGTTGAACATCTAGTGCAAGAAGGTCAGTTGCTAGGAAATGCCATAGAAGAGTTAACTCCCATGTCAGCCTCTACGAGGACTATAATACACAGTCCCCAGGAAGAACAGGATAAGAGTAGGATAAGTCAATGGGAAATTGAGAAGCTTAAACTAGAATACCGGATGCATGAAAGACAAATGCAACTACAGGCAGAAAAAGAAGATAAAGATAAAGAGAGAACTACGGGAAAAAAAAGAAGAGAGAATTACGGGAAAGACGAATGCAACTACAGGCAGAAAAGGAAGAGAGAGAATTTCAGTTACAACTTAGAAGGCAGGAGAAAGAGTTAGAAATTCAGGAGTTAGCCCTACGAAATGACGCTAAGTTTAGAGGGGAAGAAATAGATATAAAGAAACAGTTAGCAAGCTTTAATCCTGCTACAGCTGCTCCGCTAGTTCCCCCTTTTGATGAATCTGATGTTGACGGGTCATTTCGCGCTTTTGAGAGCATTGCTAATAGGAATAAATGGCCCAAGGATCAGTGGGTGTCTCTCCTTGTCCCTAAGCTAGTAGGAAAAGCTTATAGGGTATACAACGGCCTTAGTGATGAGGAAGAATATGAAGAGATCAAAGGTAACATTCTAGACGCCTACTCTATCACTTCTGATGGATACAGACAGCAGTTTCGAAAGTATGTGAAACCAGAGTCTCACACCTATGTTGAATTCGCTAGTGAGAAACTAAGACAATTTAAGAAATGGTTAGCCGCCCTTAACATTACCACCTTTTCGGAGTTGCTCAATCTAATGGTCCTGGAAGAATGGAAGAACAAGTTACCTTTAATATTCTGAGGCATGTGGAAGAACGGGGAGAGTGATCTTATGTCTGCCGCTAAAGTGGCTGATGCGTTTGCTTTGTTGATGGGATCCCTGGGTAGTAGAGGTCGTGGTTCACTGTCTAATGTTAGGTCCTCCTTTGGGGAAGGTTTTGGGGGCGCGGGTGGTAAGCCAACCGGATTCTCGCCAAATGCATATAATTCCCCCTGGTGTACATACTGTAAGAAGCCAGGTCACACGATCCAGAAATGTAGACACCCAAATTGCAAGGGTTCTCAACGTCAATTTTCTTTTGTGGCCCCTAAACCTAACACATTTGAGAACATGAAACACAGATATATAACATGAAACACAGGAAAATGACATACACATATACATATAACACAGTAATAAATACAACAATAAAGAACCCAACTTAATACCTAACAATAATCCTAATCCTATATAGAGGCAATGTGGAAAACACGGACGAGGGGAAGTGATACTTATGCGGTGTCGCAGTGGTGAAATGCTGGGTGATGGTTGATCCCACGGTAGACCCAAGAGGCGTTGTGTTCACTGGTTGAGGCTTGGATCTCAACTGCCAATCCAGAAAGCCAAGAGCTGGCTCAACACTTTCGGTTGAGTCGAAAGGCCGCGTGAATCCAACTTCGGGACAGTAGCGGGCTTCATGAAACGGTGACGTGGAGGGTTCATGAAACGGTGGCGTGGAAGGTTCACGAGACGGTGACGTGGAAGGGGAGGCGGAGAGGTGGCGAACGAGGTAACAAGCGGAGGAGGTGATGGTAGTAATGTATGTTACGGGCGGGCCGTAACACCCACTTCTCTTCTTTAGCATCATAACTTCTACTTAACCCACACTTCAATGCTGACACAAATCACCCACCGCTCTTCACCTGTATGCAAGGGTTCACTCAGCTCCGTTACGTCAGTTGTGTGTGTGTCCAGCAGCCCTGCCTCTATGACGTCACGGGGGTCACGCACCTTCCCCCTCTTACTGAAGGTACTGATTCCCGGCTCAACTCTCCCAGTCGCCTCGTCACGCACTGCTGCTAATACTACCGCCTTTGCATGTCTGTCTATACCTCCTCCTGCTGTTGTTGATGTTAGAGAAGGAAGGAAAAGGAAGGAAGGAATAGGAAAGGAAGGAAAGGAAGGAAGGAAGGAAGGAAGGAAGGAAGGAAGGAAGAAAGATGAGAAGAGAAGAGAGAAAAGAAGAGAAGAGAAGAAAAGGAAGGAAGGAAATGAAAGAAAGGAATGAATGAATGAATGAATGAAGGAAGGAAGAAAGGAAGGAAGGAAGGAAGGAAGGAAAGAAGAAAAAAAAACATGCATAAAAGTTAAGGAAACGAATGAATAGAAAAGCAAAAAGTCAGCAAAAGCAAAGGAAGAAAAGAAGAAAGAGGAGGAGAAAGTGATCGATAAATGGAGGAAGCGAGATAAGGAAGAAGGAAAGAAGGACAATAAAACGCTACCTTTCTCTTTGGTCAATGCCTCTTGCTACTAACAAAGCTGCCGTGCCGTCTGTCCCCGCCTGGTCACCTATACTATTACAACTCTGCCAGCATCTCTGTCCACACCTGCTAACACTGCTTTCCTGCTTGCCATCCTGCCATACAGTTAACCTCTTCAGTACTGGGACGCATTTCTACCTTGAGTTTTAGGTATGGTTAGACGGTTTTATATACATTAGGAAGGGTTTATGGATGTCAAACGATTAAATCCCAGTCTTCACTATTTTAATCCCCACTTAAAGTTTCTGAGGATGTACACCTGCCGCCCGGTGGAATACTCCAGGAGAGGTACTTACGGGGATGTAGGCAGTGCTGCAGACTGAGTGATTCCCCGTGTCCTCTCTTCCCGGTTCCCTTTGTGGTCTCATTTATACAATTGAGCAGCTGCAGCCTGCCCTCTAAAGACAACTTCTACTACTTCCTACACTACACTACAACACCTTACACTTTTACACTCTCTTCAAATCAAAATTTAATAATGGCTTCACCACGCCCTGCCTCGGAGTCCCCTCTGGGAGGGACCATAAATGTCCCCAGGTCGGACTGCCCTCTGCTGTCGACCTTGGGTGTCTTGACACTTCATCTAATACTTTCACTATCAATTTCTGCAACATTCGTGGCCTTCGTTCTAATTTTCAATCTGTGGAACACCACCTCTCCTCTACTAAACCTCATCTTCTCTTCCTAACCGAAACACAGTTGTCTGTGACTACTGACAGCAGCCCTTTTCTGTTCCCTCCTACTTGCTCTATCCTCATTTTCAATCCAAAGCTGGATGTTGCGCATACGTGCGTAACGACACCACTTGCTCTCGTGCCCACAATCTTGAATCTTCAGAATTTTCTACCATCTGGCTAAGACTTCAATGTCACTCTCTAACTAAATTCATCTGTGCTGTATACCTCTCACCTAATTCCTCTGACTATGTAAAATTCTTTGACTATTTGACTTCCAAGGTGGAGCACATCTTATCTCACTTTCCTTTTGCTGAGATCTCCATTTTAGGGATTTCAATGTTCACCACCAGCTTTGGCTTTCATCTTCTTTCACTGACCAACCTGGTGAACAAACCTTCAACTTTGCTATCCTTCATGACCTAGAGCAGCTAGTGAAGTTCCCTACCCGTATTCCTGACCGCCTTGGAGACACGCCCAACATTCTTGATCTTTTCCTAACCTCCAACCCTTCTGCTTACTCTGTTAAACTTTCCTCTCCGTTGGGCTCCTCCGACCACAATCTAATTTCCGTTACCTGTTCTATCACTCCAGTGCAGCCTCAGGACCCGCCTAAGCGGAGGTGCTTCTGGCATTTTAACTCTGCTAAGTGGGAGGAACTAAGGCAGTACTATTCTGATTTCCTTGGGATGATTATTGTTTTCATGTCAGAGATCCTTCTCTTTGTGCCGAGCGCATAACAGAGGTGATTATCTCTGGCATGGAGCTATACATTCCTCATACTTTCTCTAACCCTAAAGCTAAAAAGCCTTGGTTTAACTCTGCTTGTTCTCGTGCTGTCAATGATAGAGAGGCGGCTCACAAACGGTTCCGTAGCCATCCAACTGCTGAAACTCATGCCCTATATATTTCTGCCCGTAATCATGCCAAATCTATTCTCCAACTTACTAAAAACTCTTTCATCAATAGAAAATGTCAAAGTCTTTCCAATTCTAACTCCTCTCGAGATTTCTGGCATCTAGCCAATAATATCTCTAACAACTTTACTTCTTCGTCTTTCCCTCCTTTACTTCATCCAGATGGCTCTACAGCTGTCTCTTCTTTTTCTAAAGCTGAACTCTTCGCTCAAACCTTTGCTACCAACTCAACTTTGGATGATTCTGGGCATATTCCTCCTACTCCTCCACCCTCTGACTACTTCATCCCTAAAATTAAAATTCTTTATAAAGACGTTTTCCTGGCCTCTCTGGCCTTGATTCTCGGAAGGCTTACGGTCCGGATGGAGTCCCTCCTGTTGTTCTCAAAACTGTGCTTCCGAACTCGCTCACTGCCTGGTCAAACTCTTTCATCTGTGTCTCTACTTCTATTTATCCTTCTTGCTGGAAGTTTGCTCACATTCAACCTGTCCCTAAAAAGGTGACCACTCCAATCCTTCTAACTACCGCCCTATAGCTTTGATTTCCTGCCTTTCTAAAGCCTTTGAGTCTATCCTTAATAGGAAGATAATGAGGCATCTATCAGCTCACAACCTTCTCTCTGATTGCCAGTATGGTTTCCGTAAAGGCAGATCTACTGGTGATCTTCTTACTTTCCTAACTGAATCTTGGTCATCCTCTTTAGGGACTTCGGTGAAACCTTTGCTGTCGGCCTTGACATATCGAAAGCCTTCGATAGAGTCTGGCACAAATCTTTAATTTCTAAACTACCCTCCTACGGATTCTATCCTTCTCTGTACCTTCATCTCCAGTTTCCTTTCCGATCGTTCTATTGCTGCTGTAGTAGACGGTCACTGTTCTTCCCTAAAACTATCAACAGTGGTGTTCCACAGGGTTCTGTCCTATCACCCACTCTCTTTCTATTATTCATCAATGATCTCCTAAATCTGACTCAATGCCCTATCCACTCCTATGCTGATGATACCACCGATCTTTCCTCGTGTTCATGGCAAAGGCAGCAACAATCCACTGGTGTATTACCACTAGTTAATTTAGCCTCCACATTATTCCTCGTTTCTCTCGTGTGGGTAAAAATTGAATCTGTCAATGAACACATGTCATTATTATCGTGCCAAGGCAAGGTTAGCAAAGGAGGAAGAGAGAGAGGGACAGGAGGAGAAGGAAGAAGACTTGTGCACATTGTAGTTAAGAGCGAGGGAAGGAGGAGGGGAACTGTAGAGAGGAAGGAGAGAGAGAGAGAGAGAGAGAGAGAGAGAGAGAGAGAGAGAGAGAGAGAGAGAGAGAGAGAGAGAGAGAGAGAGAGAGAGAGAGAGAAAGGGGGACTTGTGCACACTATAGTTAAGAGCGAGGGAAGGAGGAGGACTGTAGAAGGAAGGTGGGAGGAGAAGGAAGAGAGAGAGAGGGACAGAAGAAGAAGGGAGACTTGTCCACACTGTAGTTATGAGCGAGGGAAGGAGGACAAGAACTGGAGAAGGAAGGAAAAAGTGTCGTACCTACTACCAACACCACCTCTACTACTACTACTACCACTACCACCACCACTACTCACTCCCGGCAGAAGCTTTGGCTCAGCTCACAACTCACTAGCACCACACACCATTTCTCTTGATTAAACGAAAAAAAAAAAAAAACTGCTACGAATTTTTTCTTCCTGCTTCTTATTCTCTTTTCTCTCCCTCCCTCTCAGTGTCTAGTTAGGAGAACGGGGAGAGGCATGGAGGGGAGACGAAGGAAGGAAGGACTGTGTGTGTGTGTGTGTGTGTGTGTTGGATGGGAAAAAAAGGGGGCAAGAATAAAATTGTGGTGGACAGTTGATATACTGAGCAAGTAATGGGGTGAGGAGATATGTATGAATGCTGGTCTGCCATTACCGTGAATGATACCATGTACATTTTTGCTCATTACGGGGACCAAAAAAGAGAAAAAAATAGAAAATGTCCATAAAATGTATTTAGTGTTGTGTTATGGCGGCTCGACAGAGAGAGAGAGAGAGAGAGAGAGAGAGAGAGAGAGAGAGAGAGAGAGAGAGAGAGATATTGAAATCTTGTTAATCCGTCATTAGGACCTTAAAAACACCTTAAATATCTGTACAACTTTTTTTTCTAATTGATGTTGAAATCTTGTTAATCCGTCACTAGGACCTTTAAAAACATCCCTGAAAAACCTGTACAACATTTACGTGATATTTTTTTTCTAATTGATGTTGATTTCTTGTTAATCTGTCACTAGGACCTTAAAAAAACATCTTTGAAAACCCATACAACTTGAACTAGAGCCTTGCGAAAGTACTGTTCCATAATAAAGTGTTTAGAAATATTGCTCTCTTACAACTGTATTCCAGTACCACATAGATGACAAGCTGGTCGTTCAAGAGTCTTTCTCCAGATGGTAATGAAGAAATCTTGTTAATCTACCACTAGAACCTGAAAACACCATTAAAACTCGTACAATTTCAAGTAGAGCCTTCTGAAAGTAGTGGATTGAGGGAGTGAGGTGTTTCAGAATAGTAGTGTAGCCAGTCTTATTAGCAATACCTGCCTGCAGTGAGGAAATGAGAGACGTTATTGTGTGCTTTGTTTTGCTGCGCCCTGTTCTCGTGAGGGGAAATGCATGTACCGTTAAGTTTCCCAAGGTTAATTTCCTCTCCAGCATTCCAGTGGCAACATTTTCCCAAGAGTAATTTCCCCCCATCATAGGTCTTAGTTGAAGTGAGGAAATTTGTTAGGTTAGGTTAGGTTAGAATGGAAGATTGTACAGATTAACCTCTTCAGTACTAGAACGCATTTTTACCATGAATTTGGGTGTGATTAGACCATTTTATTAACATCAGGAAGGCTCTAAGGAGGTCAAAAGATTAATGGCCACAGTCTTCACTATTTCAATCCCCACATGAGTTTCTGAAGGTGTATGAAATCGCTAAATAGTAACCTGAATGAATATGTAAAGGCGCCATGGTACTAAAGAGGTTAAGAGATTAGGTAGAGTTACTTTAGGTGGGAATTTTATATAGTTAGGTTAAATTAGGGTATGTTAAGGTTAGGACATGTTAGGTTAGGTTAAGGATGTGGTGGTGGTGGTGGTAGTGGTGTTGTTGGTGGTGGTGGTAGTGGTGGTGGTGGTGGTAGTGGTGGTGGTGGTGGTGGTAGTGGTGTTGGTGGTGGTGGTGTGGTGGTGGTGGTGGTGGTGGTGGTGGTGGAGGAATTCTATAATCATGAGGAGAACTGAATGAATATTGTATGAGCAGTCTTCATTAGTTGAGCTTTCTTGATTGGACTTAACATATAAAAATATTAAAGAACCCTTTTCATTTTTCACTTCATTTCAATCTTTTTATTTCCAAACTAACCACGCAAATCAAATTGACGAGAAGCAATACTAAATGTTTCCAGGATAATTTGTGTGACAGTTGCAGTATTTTTCCCTCCCAGGCAAACAGAAACATACATACAGACAGACAGACACAGTTGGCTCATTGTCTGGGGTAGTGGCCGTGCAATTTTGATCACTATTGATTTACACTTGGCAACCTTTCAACTTAGTGGTGGCGAGGGAATCTGGGTCGCCTCATCAGTCAGTTAGTCAGTCAGCCAGCCTGGACACAAGCACTGTTATCGTACCTTTTGTATTTATAAGGGAGATAGGAGCGATTGGAGACGATTGCTATGATACTAGTGAAAGATACACGTAGTAATAAAAATAACCAACAAGTAGTGTAGTGATTAGAGAGAGAGAGAGAGAGAGAGAGAGAGAGAGAGAGAGAGAGAGAGAGAGAGAGAGAGAGAGAGAGAGAGAGATGGCTTTCCTGTATAGTGTATGAAGAGAACCACGAATAAATAACAGCAAGTGAATAGAAACCGTCAAAAAAGCAGCACCCGTGGACAAATAAGCAGGAAGGTTAGCAGAATGAGAAGCACCAGGATAAAGTGGCAGGATGGAAAGTCAGGTTAGCAGTTGGTGTGGACAAGTTAGCAGGGAGAAAAGGCAGAATTAGAAGCGGTGCGTTTGAACAAGTTAGCAGTGGCGTGGAGAAGTTAGCAGTCTTAGTATTAGAGCTCGTAATCTGAAACACTTTGCTCCTTCACTATCACTGCTCTCCAAAGGCTCCAGTTGAGGATACTCGTGTTTTTTAAGGCTATTTTTATGATTCTGGTAATGGATTGGCAAGATTTCTGGTTTATTAAAAGGAGAAACTGTCTTGAAAATCCGATTAGTTGTCTCTGCGGCCTTGAAGAATTGTCGGAGTGAGAAGGGAAAGCTTTTCTGAGTACGGTAGGTTTAGAAAAAGTGGCAGAAAGGAAAGCAGTACGTATTAACAGTATGTAGGTGTCGACAAGGAAGCAGGAAGATAAGCAGTGTTAGCAGCATTAGAACGAATTAGCAAGAAGATAAACACAGTTAACCCTTTAAGTACCATAACACATTTTATATGCTTTTTCTTACTACTTGGTGATTTTGTACATCCTCAGAAACTTTAAGTGGGGATTAAAATATGTTACGGCCCGCCCGTAACATACATTACTACCATCACCTCCTCCGCTTGTTACCTCGTTCGCCACCTCTCCGCCTCCCCTTCCACGTCACCGTCTCGTGAACCTTCCACGCCACCGTTTCATGAACCTTCCACGTCACCGTTTCATGAAGCCCCGCTACTGTCCCGAAGTTGGATTCACGCGGCCCCTTTCGACTCAACCGAAAGTGTTGAGCCAGCTCTTGGCTTTCTGGATTGGCAGTTGAGATCCAAGCCTCAACCAGTGAACACAACGCCTCTTGGGTCTACCGTGGGATCAACCATCACCCAGCATTTCACCACTGCGACACCGCATAAGTATCACTTCCCCTCGTCCGTGTTTTCCACATTGCCTCTATATAGGATTAGGATTATTGTTAGGTATTAAGTTGGGTTCTTTATTGTTGTATTTATTACTGTGTTATATGTATATGTGTATGTCATTTTCCTGTGTTTCATGTTATATATCTGTGTTTCATGTTTCTTGTTATATATGTGTCAATTTCATTATGGGTTATTAAAATAGCTTTTTAAAGTGACCCCCTTTTGCATTTCCTCACCAGTTGAACCTGCAGTGTTTTTTTTTTTATTGTTATTGTTCACCGGCTCTCCGATGCCAATCTTACCAGTTTAACCGGTGAACGTAACAATTGGCGACCGTGACAGGACCATTATAACCCATGTTCAGTGTTCCATTTTTCCAGTGACTTTTTTTCTGTGATTGCTTGTGTTTCTGTGGTGTTGTGACTCTGATGTGTTTTTTTTCTGTGACTTACTCTGCGTGTGGTTTAAATTTACCTTTGTGCGATCAAGTGGCTCCTTTTGGGTTAAACGTGCTTCGTGACTTTCATTGGTATCGCATAGCAGTGGTAGAGCAGGAAACCAGGTAGAAAGGCGTGTTCACCGATAGCACTTATCTCTATTTTTTGCACATAGGCAGGTGTGTAATAAGTGTTATCCAAGTGTTGGGATCATCATATGTTCATGCGAACCCTCAATTCCCTCACTTCGCGGATCATTTTTCTCGCTAGTTAGAATCGGCCATTTTAACTAGTCTCTCAGACTAATCCGCCTCCTTATCAATAACAAGTCTCAGTACAATTCGCTCCTCACTCTCAAGTCTCGTAACTAGAGTAATCCGGATCCCTCTTAATGCCGTAACTCTCTAGTTTACCCCTCATTAGTGATTGTACTCATAAGTGTTTACTTAAGTATAATCTAGGTAATTTCCAAGGTTGCCTTTATTATCACTCTGCCAAGTTCCTCACTTAAGTAATTCGCTTATCATTTTTTTGTTGTGGTTTAACATCTATTTAATATGGCTTCCGCTCAGTTTAACGTTGAAGATTTTGTGCCGACCCTTCTCTGGAACAACTTAAAGATGCTAATATAAAGAAGGACCAATGGAAGACCATCGCTAAACATTTTGATGTTCCCATCACGTCTCAGATGACTAAAGAGGTCATTAAGAATGTAGTTGTTGAACATCTAGTGCAAGAAGGTCAGTTGCTAGGAAATGCCATAGAAGAGTTAACTCCCATGTCAGCCTCTACGAGGACTATAATACACAGTCCCCAGGAAGAACAGGATAAGAGTAGGATAAGTCAATGGGAAATTGAGAAGCTTAAACTAGAATACCGGATGCATGAAAGACAAATGCAACTACAGGCAGAAAAAGAAGATAAAGATAAAGAAATGCAACTACAGGCAGAAAAAGAAAGAAAGAGAGCAATTACGGCAGAAAAAAAGACGAATGCAACTACAGGCAGAAAAGGAAGAGAGAGAATTTCAGTTACAACTTAGAAGGCAGGAGAAAGAGTTAGAAATTCAGGAGTTAGCCCTACGAAATGACGCTAAGTTTAGAGGGAAGAAATAGATATAAAGAAACAGTTAGCAAGCTTTAATCCTGCTACAGCTGCTCCGCTAGTTCCCCCTTTTGATGAATCTGATGTTGACGGGTCATTTCGCGCTTTTGAGAGCATTGCTAATAGGAATAAATGGCCCAAGGATCAGTGGGTGTCTCTCCTTGTCCCTAAGCTAGTAGGAAAAGCTTATAGGGTATACAACGGCCTTAGTGATGAGGTAGAATATGAAGAGATCAAAGGTAACATTCTAGACGCCTACTCTATCACTTCTGATGGATACAGACAGCAGTTT
This sequence comes from Portunus trituberculatus, assembly GCF_017591435.1. Taxonomy (NCBI): domain Eukaryota; kingdom Metazoa; phylum Arthropoda; class Malacostraca; order Decapoda; family Portunidae; genus Portunus; species Portunus trituberculatus. Next base: position 153,163 of record NW_025541562.1, on the reverse strand, counting down.
CGAAAGTATGTGAAACCAGAGTCTCACACCTATGTTGAATTCGCTAGTGAGAAACTAAGACAATTTAAGAAATGGTTAGCCGCCCTTAACATTACCACCTTTTCGGAGTTGCTCAATCTAATGGTCCTGGAAGAATGGAAGAACAAGTTACCTTTTAATATTCTGAGGCATGTGGAAGAACGGGGAGAGAGTGATCTTATGTCTGCCGCTAAAGTGGCTGATGCGTTTGCTTTGTTGATGGGATCCCTGGGTAGTAGAGGTCGTGGTTCACTGTCTAATGTTAGGTCCTCCTTTGGGGAAGGTTTTGGGGGCGCGGTGGTAAGCCAACCGGATTCTCGCCAAATGCATATAATTCCCCCTGGTGTACATACTGTAAGAAGCCAGGTCACACGATCCAGAAATGTAGACACCCAAATTGCAAGGGTTCTCAACGTCAATTTTCTTTTGTGGCCCCTAAACCTAACACATTTGAGAACATGAAACACAGATATATAACATGAAACACAGGAAAATGACATACACATATACATATAACACAGTAATAAATACAACAATAAAGAACCCAACTTAATACCTAACATCCCCTCTTACTGAAGGTACTGATTCCCGGCTCAACTCTCCCAGTCGCCTCGTCACGCACTGCTACTAATACTACCGCCTTTGTATGTCTGTCTATACCTCCTCCTGCTGTTGTTGATGTTAGAGAAGGAAGGGAAAAGGGAAGGGAAGGGAAGGGAAGGGAAGGGAAGGGAAGGAAGGAAGGAAAGGAAGGAAAGGAAGGAAGGAAGGAAGGAAGGAAGGAAGGAAGGAAGGAAGAAAGATGAGAAGAGAAGAGAAGAGAAGAGAAGAGAAGGAAGGAAGGAAGGGAAATGAAAGAAAGGAATGAATGAATGAAGGAAGGAAGAAAGGAAGGAAGGAAGGAAGGAAGGAAAGAAGAAAGAAAAAAAAAACATGCATAAAAGTTAAGGAAACGAATGAATAGAAAAGCAAAAAAGTCAGCAAAAGCAAAGGAAGAAAAGAAGAAAGAGGAGGAGGAAAGTGATCGATAAATGGAGGAAGCGAGATAAGGAAGAAGGAAAGAAGGACAATAAAAACGCTACCTTTCTCTTTTGGTCAATGCCTCTTGCTACTAACAAAGCTGCCGTGCCGTCTGTCCCCGCCTGGTCACCTATACTATTACAACTCTGCCAGCATCTCTGTCCACACCTGCTAACACTGCTTTCCTGCTTGCCATCCTGCCATACAGTTAACCTCTTCAGTACTGGGACGCATTTCTACCTTGAGTTTTAGGTATGGTTAGACGGTTTTATATACATTAGGAAGGGTTTATGGATGTCAAACGATTAAATCCCAGTCTTCACTATTTTAATCCCCACTTAAAGTTTCTGAGGATGTACAAAATCACCAAGTAGTAAGAAAAATGCATATAAAAATGTGTTATGGTACTTAAAGGGTTAACTGTGCTTATCTTCTTGCTAATTCGTTCTAATGCTGCTAACACTGCTTATCTTCCTGCTTCCTTGTCGACACCTACATACTGTTAATACGTACTGCTTTCCTTTCTGCCACTTTTTCTAAACCTACCGTACTCAGAAACGCTTTCCCTTCTCACTCCGACAATTCTCCAAGGCCGCAGAGACAACTAATCGGATTTTCAAGACAGTTTCTCCTTTTAATAAACCAGAAATCTTGCCAATCCATTACCAGAATCATAAAAATAGCCTTAAAAAACACGAGTATCCTCAACTGGAGCCTTTGGAGAGCAGTGATAGTGAAAGAGCAAAGTGTTTCAGATTACGAGCTCTAATACTAAGACTGCTAACTTCTCCACGCCACTGCTAACTTGTTCAAACGCACCGCTTCTAATTCTGCCTTTTCTCCCTGCTAACTTGTCCACACCAACTGCTAACCTGACTTTCCATCCTGCCACTTTATCCTGGTGCTTCTCATTCTGCTAACCTTCCTGCTTATTTGTCCACGTGTGCTGCTTTTTTGACGGTTTCCATTCACTTGCTGTTATTTATTCGTGGTTCTCTTCATACACTATACAGGAAAGCTCTCTCTCTCTCTCTCTCTCTCTCTCTCTCTCTCTCTCTCTCTCTCTCTCTAATCACTACACTACTTGTTGGTTATTATTATTACTACGTGTATCTTTCACTAGTATCATAGCAATCGTCTCCAATCGCTCCTATCTCCCTTATAAATACAAAAGGTACGATAACAGTGCTTGTGTCCAGGCTGGCTGACTGACTAACTGACTGATGAGGCGACCCAGATTCCCTCGCCACCACTAAGTTGAAAGGTTGCCAAGTGTAAATCAATAGTGATCAAAATTGCACGGCCACTACCCCAGACAATGAGCCAACTGTGTCTGTCTGTCTGTATGTATGTTTCTGTTTGCCTGGGAGGAAAAATACTGCAACTGTCACACAAATTATCCTGGAAACATTTAGTATTGCTTCTCGTCAATTTGATTTGCGTGGTTAGTTTGGAAATAAAAAGATTGAAATGAAGTGAAAAATGAAAAGGGTTCTTTAATATTTTTATATGTTAAGTCCAATCAAGAAAGCTCAACTAATGAAGACTGCTCATACAATATTCATTCCGTTCTCCCTCATGATTATAGAATTCCACCACCCACCACCACCACCACCACCACCACCACCACTACCACCACCACCAACACCACTACCACCAACACCACCACCACTACCACCACTACCACCACTACCACCACCACCCACACCATCACCACTACCACCACCACCAACAACACCACTACCACCACCACCACCACATCCTTAACCTAACCTAACATGTCCTAACCTTAACATACCCTAATTTAACCTAACTATATAAAATTCCCACCTAACGTAACTCTACCTAATCTCTTAACCTCTTTAGTACCATGACGCCTTTACATATTCATTCAGGTTACTATTTAGCGATTTCATACACCTTCAGAAACTCATGTGGGGATTGAAATAGTGAAGACTGTGGCCATTAATCTTTTGACCTCCTTAGAGCCTTCCTGATGTTAATAAAATGGTCTAATCACACCCAAATTCATGGTAAAAATGCGTTCTAGTACTGAAGAGGTTAATCTGTACAATCTTCCATTCTAACCTAACCTAACCTAGCAAATTTCCTCACTTCAACTAAGACCTATGATGGAGGAAATTACTCTTGGGAAAATGTTGCCACTGGAATGCTGGAGAGGGAAATTAACCTTGGGAAACTTAACGGTACATGCATTTCCCCTCACGAGAACAGGGCGCAGCAAAACAAAGCACTCAATAACGTCTCTCATTTCCTCACTGCACTTCCTCGTCAGGCAGGTATTGCTAATAAGACTGGCTACACTACTATTCTGAAACACCTCACTCCCTCAATCCACTACTTTCAGAAGGCTCTACTTGAAATTGTACGAGTTTTTAATGGTGTTTTTCAGGTTCTAGTGGTAGATTAACAAGATTTCTTCATTACCATCTGGAGAAAGACTCTTGAACGACCAGCTTGTCATCTATGTGGTACTGGAATACAGTTGTAAGAGAGCAATATTTCTAAACACTTTATTATGGAACAGTACTTTCGCAAGGCTCTAGTTCAAGTTGTATGGGTTTTCAAAGATGTTTTTTTAAGGTCCTAGTGACAGATTAACAAGAAATCAACATCAATTAGAAAAAAAATATCACGTAAATGTTGTACAGGTTTTTCAGGGATGTTTTTAAAGGTCCTAGTGACGGATTAACAAGATTTCAACATCAATTAGAAAAAAAAAGTTGTACAGATATTTAAGGTGTTTTTAAGGTCCTAATGACGGATTAACAAGATTTCAATATTATCAAGAGTAAAAGAAACAGTCTTGTTAAAGTTATACGGGTTTTCAAGGGTATTTTAAGATTCTAATAACAGATTAACAAGATTTCAACACTAATAACAGGAAAAACACTCTCGAGAACCCAGCTAATTATCTCCATGGCTTTTGAAAACAATCGTGGCGAGAGAACAAGACGCCACAGCGCCGCCACACGGTATAAGGAAACAATTAGGCGCCAGATAAGAGAAAGCCCGGAAGGCACTCCACGTCAGCCAGGGTGGTGATAGCAGGGCGTCTTATCTCCCGGCGTGACGAGGCATTAATCATGTCAGGACCAGTATGCACAACGGGGGGTCGGCGTGGGAGGGAGGAAGGAGAGGGGAGAGGATGGGAGGAGGGAATATGGTCGTGGAGGAAGGGAGGGATGAGGGGCATAGCTGGAGGGATGATCAAACCTAATAGAAAAGATAAATGAATTATATAATCACTTACTATCTAATGACTTAATATTCACGGTATGATTATTAATGACAGAATGGCACGTTATTTTCATCCGAGTGACCTTGAAATTGAGCAAGAGTGAAGCTACATATAATTAAATACTTGAAATACTTGATAATTCCTTGAGTTATTCGCTGGTTTTTAGGCTTATATGAGTGGGTTAGATCATCCTATCAAGCCTCTCACTGATGCTATGCGGACCTTCAGACGACTCTAAATAACAATAACTAACAATAACTAAACGGATAATAATGACTAACCAATCTGATCTAAGTAATCAGGAAAAAATAACAAAAAATAAATAAAATTAAGAAAAATAAAGAAAAGGAGATAAATTTTTATTTCTAAGATAAAAAAAAAAAAAAATAGAAAACTTGAAATAACAAAACGAAAATTTAAAAAGTCTAGCAGTCACATTACCACCTCATAGACATTATAAAGTCAATAAGGTTACTGTCAATAGGATCACAGTACATTACAGCTCCACCAGGCACACACACACACACACACACACACACACACACACACACACACACACACACACACACACACACACACACCACCACCACCACCACCACCACCACCACTACCACCACGTCTATCATCGCCTTTCACTTGAAGCTGTACAGAAGAGAGAGAGAGAGAGAGAGAGAGAGAGAGAGAGAGAGAGAGAGAGAGAGAGAGAGAGAGAGAGAGAGAGAGAGAGAGAGAGAGAGAGAGAGAAAGCACGGTTGTCTCATACTTAATGTTTCCAGAATTTGGTGAAGCAAAGCCATTTTTATTCTATTTTCGCTTGTTACTTGAATGAAAAATACAACGATGCTTCAATTTGGTTACTAAACTTATCTATTTTTGTTTCTAGGTACACACAGTTTTGTAGTTTTATTTTTCAGGGCGTAGGTTAGGTCAGGTCAGTATAGATTTGGTTAGGTTATAATGTGAAAGACATGTATAAGGCCAGAATTCTGTTAATGCGTTTGTCGTGCGCATGCGATATGCATTTCTGTTTCTTTAGCCTGAAAAAACGGACATCCCTGTTTCCATTTGTCCAGTTCTTAATGCATACAGACATGCATGGTGTGTATATAGATTTAATGATAATCAACATCCATATCCTCTTTTTCAACAACAACTGGGATGATGCTCCTCCAAGTGTATTGTATTTTGACCAGCTACACATCCATGTACATGTAGGAGTGCGATGGTCGATTATATAGACACTAGTGTTGCCATATAGTTTTTTTCTTTATGTATGGGAAGGACCAGAAAAATTCTAACTTACCTAACTTAGATTAATTTCACAATACGTATCTATCTTACTAACCTAACGTTAGCACGTCTAAATGACAGAAGTAAATATACGTATTGTGATACTGGAAAAAGAGTAAATGGGTTAGGTGAGATAAGGTACTTGTAATTTTAAGATAAGAGAAAGAGAAACGTAAAGTAGAATTCCTGAGGGCATCCTCGTTAAGCCGTTAGTAGGTTGGTGGCTTGTGAGGAAGGCCGTTGGTGGGCATGTGACGGCTTCCTTGGTAGGCCGTTAGTGGGCATGTGACGACTTCCTTGAAAGGCCGTTGGTGGGCATGTGACGACTTCCTTGGAAGGCCGTTGGTGGGCATGTGACGACTTCCTTGAAAGGCCGTTGGTGGGCATGTGACGACTTCCTTGAAGGCCGTTGGTGGGCATGTGACTTCCTTGGAAGGCCGTTGGTGGGCATGTGACGACTTCCTTGGAAGGCCGTTGGTGGGCATGTGACGACTTCCTTGGAAGGCCGTTGGTGGGCATGTGACGACTTCCTTGGAAGGCCGTTGGTGGGCATGTGACGACTTCCTTGGAAGGCCGTTGGTGGGCATGTGACGACTTCCTTGGAAGGCCGTTGGTGGGCATGTGACGACTTCCTTGAAGGCCATGTGACGACTTCCTTGGAAGGCCGTTGGTGGGCATGTGACGACTTCCTTGGAAGGCCGTTGGTGGGCATGTGACGACTTCCTTGGAAGGCCGTTGGTGGGCATGTGACGACTTCCTTGGAAGGCCGTTGGTGGGCATGTGACGACTTCCTTGGAAGGCCGTTGGTGGGCATGTGACGACTTCCTTGGAAGGCCGTTGGTGGGCATGTGACGACTTCCTTGGAAGGCCGTTGGTGCATGTGACGGCTTGTGAAGGCCGTTTCCTTGGAAGGCCGTTGGTGGGCATGTGACGACTTCCTTGGAAGGCCGTTGGTGGGCATGTGATGACTTCCTTGGAAGGCCGTTGGTGGGCATGTGATGACTTCCTTGGAAGGCCGTTGGTGGGCATGTGACGACTTCCTTGGAAGGCCGTTGGTGGGCATGTGACGGCTTCCTTGGAAGGCCGTGAAGGGTGGGCTTGGAAGGCCGTTGGTGCATGTGACGGCTTCCTTGGAAGGCCGTTGGTGGGCATGTGACTTCCTTGGAAGGCCGTTGGTGGGCATGTGATGACTTCCTTGGAAGGCCGTTGGTGGGCATGTGATGACTTCCTTGGAAGGCCGTTGGTGGGCATGTGACGACTTCCTTGGAAGGCCGTTGGTGGGCATGTGACGACTTCCTTGGAAGGCCGTTGGTGGGCATGTGACGGCTTCCTTGGAAGGCCGTTGGTGGGCATGTGACGACTTCCTTGGAAGGCCGTTGGTGGGCATGTGATGACTTCCTTGGAAGGCCGTTGGTGGGCATGTGCTTCCTTGGGAGGCCGTTGGAAGGGCATGTGATGTGACTTCCTTGGAAGGCCGTTGGTGGGCATGTGATGGTTTCCTTGGAAGGCCGTTGGTGGGCATGTGATGACTTCCTTGGAAGGCCGTTGGTGGGCATGTGACGGCTTCCTTGGAAGGCCGTTGGTGGGCATGTGATGACTTCCTTGGAAGGCCGTTGGTGGGCATGTGATGACTTCCTTGGAAGGCCGTTGGTGGGCATGTGATGCTTCCTTGAAGGCCGTTGGTGGGCATGTGACCTTCCTTGGAAGGCCGTTGGTGGGCATGTGACGGCTTCCTTGGAAGGCCGTTGGTGGGCATGTGACGACTTCCTTGGAAGGCCGTTGGTGGGCATGTGACGACTTCCTTGGAAGGCCGTTGGTGGGCATGTGACGACTTCCTTGGAAGGCCGTTGGTGGGCATGTGACGACTTCCTTGGAAGGCCGTTGGTGGGCATGTGACGACTTCCTTGGAAGGCCGTTGGTGGGCATGTGACGACTTCCTTGGAAGGCCGTTGGTGGGCATGTGACGACTTCCTTGGAAGGCCGTTGGTGGGCATGTGACGACTTCCTTGGAAGGCCGTTGGTGGGCATGTGACGACTTCCTTGGAAGGCCGTTGGTGGGCATGTGACGACTTCCTTGGAAGGCCGTTGGTGGGCATGTGACGACTTCCTTGGAAGGCCGTTGGTGGGCATGTGACGACTTCCTTGGAAGGCCGTTGGTGGGCATGTGACGACTTCCTTGGAAGGCCGTTGGTGGGCATGTGACGACTTCCTTGGAAGGCCGTTGGTGGGCATGTGACGACTTCCTTGGAAGGCCGTTGGTGGGCATGTGACGACTTCCTTGGAAGGCCGTTGGTGGGCATGTGACGACTTCCTTGGAAGGCCGTTGGTGGGCATGTGTGAGGCCGTTGGTGGGCATGTGACGACTTCCTTGGAAGGCCGTTGGTGGGCATGTGATGACTTCCTTGGAAGGCCGTTGGTGGGCATGTGACGACTTCCTTGGAAGGCCGTTGGTGGGCATGTGACGACTTCCTTGGAAGGCCGTTGGTGGGCATGTGACGACTTCCTTGGAAGGCCGTTGGTGGGCATGTGACGACTTCCTTGGAAGGCCGTTGGTGGGCATGTGACGACTTCCTTGGAAGGCCGTTGGTGGGCATGTGACGACTTCCTTGGAAGGCCGTTGGTGGGCATGTGACGACTTCCTTGGAAGGCCGTTGGTGGGCATGTGACGACTTCCTTGGAAGGCCGTTGGTGGGCATGTGACGACTTCCTTGGAAGGCCGTTGGTGGGCATGTGACGACTTCCTTGGAAGGCCGTTGGTGGGCATGTGACGACTTCCTTGGAAGGCCGTTGGTGGGCATGTGACGACTTCCTTGGAAGGCCGTTGGTGGGCATGTGACGACTTCCTTGGAAGGCCGTTGGTGGGCATGACTTCCTTGGAAGGCCGTTGGTGGGCATGTGATGACTTCCTTGGAAGGCCGTTGGTGGGCATGTGATGGCTTCCTTGGAAGGCCGTTGGTGGGCATGTGACGGCTTCCTTGGAAGGCCGTTGGTGGGCATGTGATGACTTCCTTGGAAGGCCGTTGGTGGGCATGTGATGACTTCCTTGGAAGGCCGTTGGTGGGCATGTGATGACTTCCTTGGAAGGCCGTTGGTGGGCATGTGATGGTTTCCTTGGAAGGCCGTTGGTGGAAGGCCATGTGGCATGTGACGACTTCCTTGGAAGGCCGTTGGTGGGCATGTGACGACTTCCTTGGAAGGCCGTTGGTGGGCATGTGACGACTTCCTTGGAAGGCCGTTGGTGGGCATGTGACGACTTCCTTGGAAGGCCGTTGGTGGGCATGTGACGACTTCCTTGGAAGGCCGTTGGTGGGCATGTGACGACTTCCTTGGAAGGCCGTTGGTGGGCATGTGACGACTTCCTTGGAAGGCCGTTGGTGGGCATGTGACGACTTCCTTGGAAGGCCGTTGGTGGGCATGTGACGGCTTCCTTGGAAGGCCGTTGGTGGGCATGTGACGACTTCCTTGGAAGGCCGTTGGTGGGCATGTGACGGCTTCCTTGGAAGGCCGTTGGTGGGCATGTGACGACTTCCTTGGAAGGCCGTTGGTGGGCATGGCTTCCTTGAAGGCCGTTGGTGGGCATGTGACGCTTCCTTGGAAGGCCGTTGGTGGGCATGTGACGGCTTCCTTGGAAGGCCGTTGGTGGGCATGTGACGACTTCCTTGGAAGGCCGTTGGTGGGCATGTGACGACTTCCTTGGAAGGCCGTTGGTGGGCATGTGACGGCTTCCTTGGAAGGCCGTTGGTGGGCATGTGACGACTTCCTTGGAAGGCCGTTGGTGGGCATGTGACGACTTCCTTGGAAGGCCGTTGGTGGGCATGTGACGGCTTCCTTGGAAGGCCGTTGGTGGGCATGTGACGACTTCCTTGGAAGGCCGTTGGTGGGCATGTGACGGCTTCCTTGGAAGGCCGTTGGTGGGCATGTGACGGCTTCCTTGGAAGGCCGTTGGTGGGCATGTGACGGCTTCCTTGGAAGGCCGTTGGTGGGCATGTGACGGCTTCCTTGGAAGGCCGTTGGTGGGCATGTGACGACTTCCTTGGAAGGCCGTTGGTGGGCATGTGACGGCTTCCTTGGAAGGCCGTTGGTGGGCATGTGACGGCTTCCTTGGAAGGCCGTTGGTGGGCATGTGACGGCTTCCTTGGAAGGCCGTTGGTGGGCATGTGACGACTTCCTTGGAAGGCCGTTGGTGGGCATGTGACGGCTTCCTTGGAAGGCCGTTGGTGGGCATGTGACGGCTTCCTTGGAAGGCCGTTGGTGGGCATGTGACGACTTCCTTGGAAGGCCGTTGGTGGGCATGTGACGGCTTCCTTGGAAGGCCGTTGGTGGGCATGTGACGGCTTCCTTGGAAGGCCGTTGGTGGGCATGTGACGGCTTCCTTGGAAGGCCGTTGGTGGGCATGTGACGGCTTCCTTGGAAGGCCGTTGGTGGGCATGTGACGACTTCCTTGGAAGGCCGTTGGTGGGCATGTGACGGCTTCCTTGGAAGGCCGTTGGTGGGCATGTGACGACTTCCTTGGAAGGCCGTTGGTGGGCATGTGACGGCTTCCTTGGAAGGCCGTTGGTGGGCATGTGACGGCTTCCTTGGAAGGCCGTTGGTGGGCATGTGACGGCTTCCTTGGAAGGCCGTTGGTGGGCATGTGACGGCTTCCTTGGAAGGCCGTTGGTGGGCATGTGACGGCTTCCTTGGAAGGCCGTTGGTGGGCATGTGACGGCTTCCTTGGAAGGCCGTTGGTGGGCATGTGACGGCTTCCTTGGAAGGCCGTTGGTGGGCATGTGACGGCTTCCTTGGAAGGCCGTTGGTGGGCATGTGACGGCTTCCTTGGAAGGCCGTTGGTGGGCATGTGACGGCTTCCTTGGAAGGCCGTTGGTGGGCATGTGACGACTTCCTTGGAAGGCCGTTGGTGGGCATGTGACGGCTTCCTTGGAAGGCCGTTGGTGGGCATGTGACGACTTCCTTGGAAGGCCGTTGGTGGGCATGTGACGACTTCCTTGGAAGGCCGTTGGTGGGCATGTGACGGCTTCCTTGGAAGGCCGTTGGTGGGCATGTGACGACTTCCTTGGAAGGCCGTTGGTGGGCATGTGACGGCTTCCTTGGAAGGCCGTTGGTGGGCATGTGACGGCTTCCTTGGAAGGCCGTTGGTGGGCATGTGACGGCTTCCTTGGAAGGCCGTTGGTGGGCATGTGACGGCTTCCTTGGAAGGCCGTTGGTGGGCATGTGACGGCTTCCTTGGAAGGCCGTTGGTGGGCATGTGACGACTTCCTTGGAAGGCCGTTGGTGGGCATGTGACGGCTTCCTTGGAAGGCCGTTGGTGGGCATGTGACGGCTTCCTTGGAAGGCCGTTGGTGGGCATGTGACGGCTTCCTTGGAAGGCCGTTGGTGGGCATGTGACGGCTTCCTTGGAAGGCCGTTGGTGGGCATGTGACGGCTTCCTTGGAAGGCCGTTGGTGGGCATGTGACGGCTTCCTTGGAAGGCCGTTGGTGGGCATGTGACGGCTTCCTTGGAAGGCCGTTGGTGGGCATGTGACGGCTTCCTTGGAAGGCCGTTGGTGGGCATGTGACGGCTTCCTTGGAAGGCCGTTGGTGGGCATGTGACGGCTTCCTTGGAAGGCCGTTGGTGGGCATGTGACGGCTTCCTTGGAAGGCCGTTGGTGGGCATGTGACCTTCCTTGGAAGGCCGTTGGTGGGCATGTGACGGCTTCCTTGGAAGGCCGTTGGTGGGCATGTGACGGCTTCCTTGGAAGGCCGTTGGTGGGCATGTGACGGCTTCCTTGGAAGGCCGTTGGTGGGCATGTGACGGCTTCCTTGGAAGGCCGTTGGTGGGCATGTGACGGCTTCCTTGGAAGGCCGTTGGTGGGCATGTGACGGCTTCCTTGGAAGGCCGTTGGTGGGCATGTGACGGCTTCCTTGGAAGGCCGTTGGTGGGCATGTGACGGCTTGGAAGGCCGTTGGTGGCATGTGACGCTTCCTTGGAAGGCCGTTGGTGGGCATGTGACGGCTTCCTTGGAAGGCCGTTGGTGGGCATGACGGCTTCCTTGAAGGCCGTTGGTGGGCATGTGACGGCTTCCTTGGAAGGCCGTTGGTGGGCATGTGACGGCTTCCTTGGAAGGCCGTTGGTGGGCATGTGACGGCTTCCTTGGAAGGCCGTTGGTGGGCATGTGACGGCTTCCTTGGAAGGCCGTTGGTGGGCATGTGACGGCTTCCTTGGAAGGCCGTTGGTGGGCATGTGACGGCTTCCTTGGAAGGCCGTTGGTGGGCATGTGACGGCTTCCTTGGAAGGCCGTTGGTGGGCATGTGACGGCTTCCTTGGAAGGCCGTTGGTGGGCATGTGACGGCTTCCTTGGAAGGCCGTTGGTGGGCATGTGACGGCTTCCTTGGAAGGCCGTTGGTGGGCATGTGACGGCTTCCTTGGAAGGCCGTTGGTGGGCATGTGACGGCTTCCTTGGAAGGCCGTTGGTGGGCATGTGACGGCTTCCTTGGAAGGCCGTTGGTGGGCATGTGACGGCTTCCTTGGAAGGCCGTTGGTGGGCATGTGACGGCTTCCTTGGAAGGCCGTTGGTGGGCATGTGACGGCTTCCTTGGAAGGCCGTTGGTGGGCATGTGACGGCTTCCTTGGAAGGCCGTTGGTGACGGCATGTGACGGCTTCCTTGGAAGGCCGTTGGTGGGCATGTGACGGCTTCCTTGGAAGGCCGTTGGTGGGCATGTGACGGCTTCCTTGGAAGGCCGTTGGTGGGCATGTGACGGCTTCCTTGGAAGGCCGTTGGTGGGCATGTGACGGCTTCCTTGGAAGGCCGTTGGTGGGCATGTGACGGCTTCCTTGGAAGGCCGTTGGTGGGCATGTGACGGCTTCCTTGGAAGGCCGTTGGTGGGCATGTGACGGCTTCCTTGGAAGGCCGTTGGTGGGCATGTGACGGCTTCCTTGGAAGGCCGTTGGTGGGCATGTGACGGCTTCCTTGGAAGGCCGTTGGTGGGCATGTGACGGCTTCCTTGGAAGGCCGTTGGTGGGCATGTGACGGCTTCCTTGGAAGGCCGTTGGTGGGCATGTGACGGCTTCCTTGGAAGGCCGTTGGTGGGCATGTGACGGCTTCCTTGGAAGGCCGTTGGTGGGCATGTGACGGCTTCCTTGGAAGGCCGTTGGTGGGCATGTGACGGCTTCCTTGGAAGGCCGTTGGTGGGCATGTGACGGCTTCCTTGGAAGGCCGTTGGTGGGCATGTGACGGCTTCCTTGGAAGGCCGTTGGTGGGCATGTGACGGCTTCCTTGGAAGGCCGTTGGTGGGCATGTGACGGCTTCCTTGGAAGGCCGTTGGTGGGCATGTGACGGCTTCCTTGGAAGGCCGTTGGTGGGCATGTGACGGCTTCCTTGGAAGGCCGTTGGTGGGCATGTGACGGCTTCCTTGGAAGGCCGTTGGTGGGCATGTGACGGCTTCCTTGGAAGGCCGTTGGTGGGCATGTGACGGCTTGTGAAGGCCGGCTTCCTTGGAAGGCCGTTGGTGGGCATGTGACGGCTTCCTTGGAAGGCCGTTGGTGGGCATGTGACGGCTTCCTTGGAAGGCCGTTGGTGGGCATGTGACGGCTTCCTTGGAAGGCCGTTGGTGGGCATGTGACGGCTTCCTTGGAAGGCCGTTGGTGGGCATGTGACGGCTTCCTTGGAAGGCCGTTGGTGGGCATGTGACGGCTTCCTTGGAAGGCCGTTGGTGGGCATGTGACGGCTTCCTTGGAAGGCCGTTGGTGGGCATGTGACGGCTTCCTTGGAAGGCCGTTGGTGGGCATGTGACGGCTTCCTTGGAAGGCCGTTGGTGGGCATGTGACGGCTTCCTTGGAAGGCCGTTGGTGGGCATGTGACGGCTTCCTTGGAAGGCCGTTGGTGGGCATGTGACGGCTTCCTTGGAAGGCCGTTGGTGGGCATGTGACGGCTTCCTTGGAAGGCCGTTGGTGGGCATGTGACGGCTTCCTTGGAAGGCCGTTGGTGGGCATGTGACGGCTTCCTTGGAAGGCCGTTGGTGGGCATGTGACGGCTTCCTTGGAAGGCCGTTGGTGGGCATGTGACGGCTTCCTTGGAAGGCCGTTGGTGGGCATGTGACGGCTTCCTTGGAAGGCCGTTGGTGGGCATGTGACGGCTTCCTTGGAAGGCCGTTGGTGGGCATGTGACGGCTTCCTTGGAAGGCCGTTGGTGGGCATGTGACGGCTTCCTTGGAAGGCCGTTGGTGGGCATGTGACGGCTTCCTTGGAAGGCCGTTGGTGGGCATGTGACGGCTTCCTTGGAAGGCCGTTGGTGGGCATGTGACGGCTTCCTTGGAAGGCCGTTGGTGGGCATGTGACGGCTTCCTTGGAAGGCCGTTGGTGGGCATGTGACGGCTTCCTTGGAAGGCCGTTGGTGGGCATGTGACGGCTTCCTTGGAAGGCCGTTGGTGGGCATGTGACGGCTTCCTTGGAAGGCCGTTGGTGGGCATGTGACGGCTTCCTTGGAAGGCCGTTGGTGGGCATGTGACGGCTTCCTTGGAAGGCCGTTGGTGGGCATGTGACGGCTTCCTTGGAAGGCCGTTGGTGGGCATGTGACGGCTTCCTTGGAAGGCCGTTGGTGGGCATGTGACGGCTTCCTTGGAAGGCCGTTGGTGGGCATGTGACGGCTTCCTTGGAAGGCCGTTGGTGGGCATGTGACGGCTTCCTTGGAAGGCCGTTGGTGGGCATGTGACGGCTTCCTTGGAAGGCCGTTGGTGGGCATGTGACGGCTTCCTTGGAAGGCCGTTGGTGGGCATGTGACGGCTTCCTTGGAAGGCCGTTGGTGGGCATGTGACGGCTTCCTTGGAAGGCCGTTGGTGGGCATGTGACGGCTTCCTTGGAAGGCCGTTGGTGGGCATGACGGCTTCCTTGGAAGGCCGTTGGTGGGCCTGTGACGGCTTCCTTGGAAGGCCGTTGGTGGGCATGTGACGGCTTCCTTGGAAGGCCGTTGGTGGGCATGTGACGGCTTCCTTGGAAGGCCGTTGGTGGGCATGTGACGGCTTCCTTGGAAGGCCGTTGGTGGGCATGTGACGGCTTCCTTGGAAGGCCGTTGGTGGGCATGTGACGGCTTCCTTGGAAGGCCGTTGGTGGGCATGTGACGGCTTCCTTGGAAGGCCGTTGGTGGGCATGTGACGGCTTCCTTGGAAGGCCGTTGGTGGGCATGTGACGGCTTCCTTGGAAGGCCGTTGGTGGGCATGTGACGGCTTCCTTGGAAGGCCGTTGGTGGGCATGTGACGGCTTCCTTGGAAGGCCGTTGGTGGGCATGTGACGGCTTCCTTGGAAGGCCGTTGGTGGGCATGTGACGGCTTCCTTGGAAGGCCGTTGGTGGGCAGGCCGTTGGTGGGCATGACGGCTTCCTTGGAAGGCCGTTGGTGGGCATGTGACGGCTTCCTTGGAAGGCCGTTGGTGGGCATGTGACGGCTTCCTTGGAAGGCCGTTGGTGGGCATGTGACGGCTTCCTTGGAAGGCCGTTGGTGGGCATGTGACGGCTTCCTTGGAAGGCCGTGGTGGGCATGTGGCGGCTTGTGAAGGCCGTTGGTGGGCATGTGACGGCTTCCTTGGAAGGCCGTTGGTGGGCATGTGACGGCTTCCTTGAAGGCCGTTTGGGTTGGAAGGCCGTTGGTGGGCATGTGACGGCTTCCTTGGAAGGCCGTTGGTGGGCATGTGACGGCTTCCTTGGAAGGCCGTTGGTGGGCATGTGACGGCTTCCTTGGAAGGCCGTTGGTGGGCACGTGACGGCTTCCTTGGAAGGCCGTTGGTGGGCACGTGACGGCTTCCTTGGAAGGCCGTTGGTGGGCATGTGACGGCTTCCTTGGAAGACCGTTGGTGGGCACGTTATAATTCCTATTGAATGCAGTTGGTGGGCATATGACGGCTTCCTTGGAAGGCCGTCGGTGGGCACGTGACAGCTTCCTTGGAAGGCCGTTGGTGGGCATGTGACGGCTTCCTTGGAAGGCCGTTGGTGGGCATGTGACGGCTTCCTTAGAAGACCGTTGGTGGGCACGTGACCGTTTCCTTGGAAGGCCGTTGGTGGGCATATTTTTTTTTAAGTTCCTCCACTTTGTTGCATGAAGAAGTATGGTGCCCTCACCAGTATGAACATCGCACCAAACAGGATAGGGCAAGAGTACTTCTTTGCTGTACTTACTACACTGTTTATTGCGGAGGAGAGCTTGTCGGTGATTATGTCTTTAATTAAAGTCGACCAGCTAGTGTTGTTGTAATACTGAGCGATTGAATTTCGAGCAGATTTCTCGGGCGGTGTTCTGGTCTGAGATTTTGTGTGTAGTTGAGGTGGTGGAAGGTCATCGATATCAGGAAGCGGGAAAATTGCCGTTGGTGGGGCTGAGGAAATGAAATATTTAGATTCATCGGTAGAAGTCGGTGGTAGATGTGCAGAGGAATGGAGACTGGCGGATTCTTGCGGCAAGGCTGGAGGTGGGGAATGTGATGATAAGCTGTCAGATTCTTGGGCAGGAGAAACTGACAGTTGGGGAAATGAATGTTGGCTGGCGGATTCTGTTGCAGGAGAGACTGTAGAAGGGGTATGTTTATAGGAGCTGGTTGATTCGTCAGGAGAAATGGTTGGTGAGTGGGATCGTTTAAGTATGGATGAGGCGGTAGTTTTTGTCTGATTCATTAGTGGTGACTGCGCTGAAGTCGATGGTGGGGTTCTTTCGTCTGTTTTAGATTGTGAGGCGGCGAAGTCTTCCGGGCAGATGAACCCGAAGACAACGCCGCCGTGTGCGGTCTCCCCCACCGTGGACAGCCTGTATCCTTCGGGGAGGGTCAGCCTCACAGGCCGCCCTCGGTGGGTCTTAGGAAATTTTTCAAAATTGAACATCAAAACTCGATCCAAAATGTTTGTGAAATACATTAGCTGAAAAGAGGAGAAGAGATTAATCATGATTCAGAGATGTTGCTGAAGACCAGTAAAGATGGGGAGGAAGTGAGGGTTTGAGTGGGCAGCTCTCTTGGTTTACCGCCTCCAGCAGGTGCCCAAGCCTCATGTTGCGACCTGAGAGGCTGCCAAGACGCCAATATATACTGATACGAATACAAGGAAATAGGGAAGATGCAAGAAGACGTTAAAGGCTACATGTGGCCGTTCTTGTAATATACACACATCTATTTCCGACTTTCGTTCCCAAGCATAAGTTTTCTGATTCTAAGTGTCTGGATTCTAAGTGCGTTCCATCCATCTCCTACTCTGATCTGAAACTATTTTCTTCCTATTTCTTTCCTAAACTAAGATTTTTTATGCTTGAACAAATTATGTTTTGTTCTTTTCTGATTACTCATCCTGAATATTTTGCCTGCATCCGTCTTGTTATAATCCTCATACCAAGTAAAACTTCACTAAATAGTCTGGATAAGGTCTTGATAGTTTCAAATATAACCTTGGTATGATTTTGAGACTTCTACATTAAATACCCTTTAAGGTAAATCATGATAATCGATTTACCTTATTTCTGGTCATAAGAAAGGGGGAAAAAATAAACAGGCAAAAATCCAATGCTTATTAGTAAAAAGGGATGAAAGATTGAAAATACTGATTAACTCGTGCATTAGAAAGGTGGACAAAATACCCTGGCATGTGAAGGTTCAGGGGATCATGTTATTCTTTGAATCATCTTTACTCATAATTGAAAAAGGTTGTAACTTTTAGCCTTTCCGCTGGATCAGTAAAGGCCCTCGTGGTTGTTGTCGTCAAGCTGCACGGAGGACAAAAAAGCTATTGAGTTTCCTTGTAAAGCGAGTGGAAGCTTAACCTTTTCATAAGGATATACAATTCACACCACTAAAGACAGCAGAATTCTTGACAAACACTCTCAAGAATGGAAGATAACATTCAACGTGTCTAGTGTGTGTAACGCTTAGAGATGGCTGAAAAAACAATAGGAAATATCTGAGTGGTTTGTGAAAGAAGGTTATGACATGTAACAGTAAAAGTGTTAATGAAAGAAATGAATGAAAGAAAGATTTTGCTAACATTATGACCGTATTCATAATCTTTTTGTTCCCTCACCACGACTTCTTTTCAAAGGTTGTAGAGACGATAGGCGGGGTGTTCAAGAGTGTTTCTCCAGTTAATAACGTATAAATCTTGTCACTTTGCCTCTAGAACTGCAAAAACACCTTAAAAAACTCGTATGAATTTAAATAAAGGCTTTTGAGATAGTGAAGCACAGAAGTGTTTGAGAATACGAGCCTTAGAGAGAGAGAGAGAGAGAGAGAGAGAGAGAGAGAGAGAGAGAGAGAGAGAGAGAGAGAGAGACTTTCCCTTTCTCAAATCACATCGCCTGGAGGTGTCGGCAGGGGGGTTCAGTACGTGGGAAGGGACATTGGTAACTTCACCTTTATGGTAACACTGGGAAATGGTCGAGGCAAGCGTGGGAAACTGTGATGTAAACTGCAGGTATGTTTTTTTTCTAGTGGAGCGTGACATATAACCCCCACCAGCCCCTCTTCTCTCTCTCTCTCTCTCTCTCTCTCTCTCTCTCTCTCTCTCTCTCTCTCTCTCTCTCTCTCTCTCTCTCTCTCTCTCGCACCTCCAGTAGTTTTTTAAGGATGCTTTTTGTACAGTTCTTGGGGGAGGTTAAAACAAGATATCTGCCTTATTAACAAGGTAAAACATTCTTGAGAACCAGGCTAATCATATCTGTGGCCTTTGACAATACCTGTGGTGAGAAAGTTAAGTGCGAATACTCTCTCTCTCTCTCTCTCTCTCTCTCTGTACAGCAGGTGAAATATTTGCTTCCACCAGGCTGATTGATATTAAATTATGTGCATCGGTAATTAATCTAAATGAACACCCCAGCTAATATCATACAAATTTGTAGTAGTTAAGTAGAGCAAGATTTCCTTTTCCGAATTACAGTTTATAAATAGGAAGGAGAGGAAAGATATACAAGAAGGAAGAAGAAGGAAGGTAACAAGAGTCCACTGGTATAACTATAAGAAAGAAAAAAAGAGAGAGAGAGAAAAAATGAAGTTAACAAGAATACTTTTATTATTTTAAGGAAGAAAGAAAGAAAAGAGAGATAAAAGGCAAAAATCCTCTGCTACTGCTATGAGAAAGAAAGAGAGAGAGAAAGAAAGAAGGAAATTAACAAGGAGGAGGAGGAGGAGGAGGAGGAGGAGGAGGAGGAGGAGGAAGGAAGGAAGGTGTCAATAGTCTATAAAGCCACGGAATGCAATAAATAAATCTCCACGCTGAGCTAAGTCAGTTTAGTGGTGGGAATAACAATAAAGCCGATAAGAAACTGTCTCACCATCACACACACACACACACACACTCTCTCTCTCTCTCTCTCTCTCTCTCTCTCTCTCTCTCTCTCTCTCTCTCTCTCTCTCAAAAAGCAAGTCACATGCTATCGTTTATACATGACTTACATATTATCTACCTTACACAACGTCTTTCTTTATTAATCTATTTCTTTCCCCCAAGAGCTCATCAAACTAACGGAGGTAAAGGTGTAATCGTTAATAATCCGCAAAAGTTCCCATGATTTGCATTGGACATCGGCTTAACGTTGGAGGGAGATTGATGAATAAAAACAGGAAAAAAAAGGTAATGGAATAATAGAGACGCAAAAACATAGAAATTAGAAGACTGTGTGTGTGTATGCGTGTGTGTGACATTTAAACAAGTCACCTTAACATTAACAATATGAAAAAAAATGAAAGTAGGAAAACTAAATAATAAAAATCACTTCATTAACGACAAAAAACGAGAGTCATGAAGTTAATCTGCCAATGTCACCACCAAGAACAAGACCAAGATCGCCTCACTGTCTCGCCGCCTCACATTTACACACATCATCTTAACTTAACCTTGGCAAAACCCAGACAAACGCTTGAGAGAGAGAGAGAGAAAGTGGTCGAGAGAAAGTCCACAAAATGAATCACGGTGCCTGGTAAATAACACATGAATAACTCTAATCCACAAAACCACACAGAGAGACACAGTGAAGGTGAAACTCTCTCAGCCAGGTGATAATTACTGTACTGACTCACGAACGCAAGTCACGTGGCAATTATGAGGCTGCAATATGGGTTAGTTGAGATGGGTTAGCTGTAATGGGGTTACCTGTGATAGGTTGGGTCTTGTGTGTAAATCTGATGAAGTTCTCCGCTAGGTGATAATTACAGTACCTCACTCACGAACACAAGTCACGTGGTAATTCTGAGGCTGCTATATAGGTTAGGTTCATAAGATTAAATTGGTTTAGGTTAAGTCTTGTGTTGGGTTTGACAGGTTGAGTCTGGTGTGTAAATCTGATGATAACTACTGCATCTCACTCACGAACACTAGTCACATGGTAAGCCTGAGGTTGCAATATAGGTTAAGTTGGTTTAGATAAGGTCTTATGTGTTGAGTTTGACAGGTTGAGTATGGTGTGTAAATCTGATGAAACTCTGCCAAGTGATAATTGCAGTACCTGACTCACGAACACTAGTCACGTGGTAATCATGAGGTCTCAATATAGGTTATGTTCATAGGTTGTTGGGTTTAATAGGTTGGATATGGTGTGTAGACGTCTTGTCCACCAAGCAACCAGTGAGTCTCTGCGCCACCTGTGGGTTACGTGTTAAGACGCATGGGAACCAAATCAAAGGGGAAGAGGTTAAGTTGAGAAGCGCACACTGAATTGGCTAACACGATTGACTTTTTTCCCACTCTCTCACTTTTTTGGGGAGAGGTGCAAAAAAGCTGAAAACTACTAAAGTAACACGTTTTTGTTACTTTTACTTTCTCTATATTAGCTTGTGTTCATCAATTTTATCGTTTTGAAGAATAACAATGTAAAATGACTTGAATATACAGAATTTTCAATCGTGATAGTTATTTTTTTTCAATAAAATACCTTAACAACACATAAATAAGACGTTATTATAACAAATATTGCGTTTTGCATTATGTGGTTTGCCTGCACTTCTGTGTTTTGGTGCATAAAAGCTGAAAACTACTAAATAACAAGATTTTGTTACTTTTACTTTAGTTTCTCTATATCAGCTTGTTTTCATCAATGTTATCGATTTGAAGAATAACAGTGTAAAATGACTTGAATATACAAAATTTTCGATTGAGTTTTTTTTTTCCATAAAACACCTTAAAAACACATATATAAGACGTTTTAACAAATATTGTGTTTTACCTACATTTATGAGTTTTGGTGCATGAAATGCTGGAAAACACCAAAATAATCCATTTCTGAGATATTTCAGTTTCTTAAAACATATAGTGTATATTCATGTGTTTTGCCTGCATTTCTGTGTTTTGGTGAAAAATAACTAAAAACTCCTAAAATAACGTTTTTCTTACATTTACTTTATTTTCTCCATAATGCCTTGTTTTCATCAATTTTATCGTTTTGAAGCAGAACAATGTAAAATGACTTGAATATACAAAATTTTCAATGGAGATAGTTTTTATCCATAAAACACCTTAAAAAAAAAAAAAAAAGACTTTTTAACATATATAGTGTTTTACCTGTACTTTTAAGTTTTAGTGCATAAAATGCTGGAAAATACCAAAATAAGCCATTTTTGGCATATTTCAGTTCATTAAAACATATAGTGTGTAATCATGCGTTTTGCCTGCACTTCTCTGTTTTGGAGCAAAAAAGCTGAAAACTACTAAAATAACACGTTTTTGTTACTTTTACTTTGGTTTCTCTATATTAGCTTGTTTTCATCAATTCTATCATTTTGAAGAATAATAATGTAAAATGATTTGAATATATAAAATTTTCAATCGAGATATTTTTTTCCCCCAAAAAACACCTAAAAACACATAAATAAGACGTTTCAACAAATATACTGTTTACCTGTATTTCTAAGTTTTGGTGCATAAAATGCTGGAAAACACCATAATAACCCATTTTTTTACATAATTCAGTTCATTAAAACATAGAGTGTGTAATCAAGCGCACTTCTGTGTTTTGGTGCAAAAAAGCTGAAAATGACTTAAATAACACATTTTAGTCACTTTTAATTTGGTTTCTCTATATTTAGCTTGTTTTCATCAATTTTATCGTTTTGAAGCATAACAATGTAAAATGACTTGAATATACAAAATTTTCAAATGAGATAGTCTTTTTCCATAAAACACCTTAAAAACACATAAATAAGACGTTTTAACAAATATTGTGTTTTGCTTACATTTCTGAGTTTTGGTGCATGAAATGCTGGAAAATACCAAAATAACCCATTTCTGAGATATTTCAGTTCATTAAAACATATTGTGTGTATTCATGTGTTTTGCCTGCATTTCTGTGTTTTGGTGGAAAAAGCTGAAAAGTAGTAAAATAACATGTTTTTTTTACGAGTACATTTACTTTGGTTTCTCTATAATGACTTGTTTTCAACAGTTTTATCATTTTGAAGCAGAAAAATGTAAAATGACTTGAAATTACAAAATTTTCAATCGAGATAGTTTTTTTTCCATAAAACACCTTAAAAACACATAAATAAGACGTTTTAACAAATATTGAGTTTTGCCTGCATTTCAGAGTTTTGGTGCCTAAAATGCTGCAAAACACCAAAATAACCTTTTTTTTTTTTATATATTTCAGTTCATTCAAACATATAGTGTGTAATCATGCGTTTTGCCTGCACTTTTGTGTTTTGGTGCAAAAAAGCAGAAAACTACTAAAATAACACGTTTTTGTTACTTTTACTTTGGTTTTTCCCTATTAGCTTGTATTCATCAATTTTATCGTTTTGAAGAATAACAATGTAAAATGACTTGAATGTACAAAATTTTCACTCGAGATAGTTTTTTTTTTCCGTAAAGCTCCTTAAAAACACATAAATAAGGCGTTTAGAAAATATTGTGTTTTGCCTACATTTCTTTTTTGCTCCAAAACACAGAAGTGCAAGCAAAACGCATGATTACACACTATTTGTTTTAATGAACTGAATCATGTCAAAATTGTCTTATTTTGGTGTTTTCCAGCATTTTATGCACCAAAACAGGTTAAATACTATATATATGTTAAAAGTCTTATTTATGTGTTTTTAAGGTGTTTTATGGAAAAAAAAAAATCTCGATAGAAAATTTGTATTTTCAAGTCATTTTACAGTCTTCTGCTTCAAACGATAAAACTGATGAAAACAAACCCTTATGGAGAAACTAAAGTAAATGTAAGAAAAACGTGTTATTTTAGGAGTTTTCAGTTTTTTTTTTTCACCAAAACACAGAAATGCAGGCAAAACGCATGAATACACACTATATGTTTTAAGGAACTGAAATATCTCAAAAATGGGTTATCTTGGTGTTTTCTAGCATTTTATGCACCAAAACTCATAAATGTAGGCAAAAATTTTGTATATTCAAGTCATTTTACAATGTTATTCTTCAAAACGATAAAATTGATGAAAACAAGCTGATATAGAGAAACCAAAGTAAAAGTAACAAAAACTTGTTATTTTAATAGTTTTCAGCTTTTATGCACCAAAACACAGAAGTGCAGGCAAACCACATAATGCAAAACACAATATTTGTTATAACGTCTTATTTATGTGTTGTTAAGGTGTTTTATTGAAAAAAAACAACTATCACGATTGAAAATTCTGTGTATTCAAGTAATTTTACATTGTTATTCTTCAAAACGATAAAATTGATGAACACAAGCTAATATAGAGAGAGTAAAAGTAACAAAAAAGTGTTATTTTAGTAGTTTTCAGCGTTTTTGCACCAAAACACAGAAGTGTAGGCAAAACGCATGATTACACACTATATGTTTGAATGAACTGAAATATGTCAAAAATGGGTTATTTTGGTGTCTGCAGCATATTGTGCACTAAAACTCAGAAATGCAGGTAAAACACCCTATTTGTCTAAGGAACTGAAATATGTTAAAAATGGGTTATTTTGGTATATTCTAACGTTTTATGCACCAAACTGAGAAATACAGGCAAAACACTATATTTGTTAAAACGTCTTATTAATGTGTTTTTAAGGTGTTTTATGGAAAAAAAAAACTATCTAGATTGAAAATTTTGTATACTGGTGTGTGGGAAGACTGCCAGTACAAAATAGTGAGAATAACACTATTTTTTATGGGACACATCTAACGATATATTTCTAACAAAATGCGTGTTCATTAAGTCTTTTTACCTGGTTCAGCAGGAAAACGACAAAAATGTATGAAAATCAGCCGAAATAGAGGAAAGAAAGGACCATCGTATAAACGTGCCATTCCAGTGTTTTCCAGCTTGTTTTACACAAAAAAAAAATTTAGGCAAAATTCGTTATATGAACACTATCATTAAAGCCAGCTGTGACATCACTGAACGTTTTCCTTTCTGTCTCACATCACAAGGGAGCAGTCACAGCCTGCACTTCAAACACAACTCTCTTCCTTCACACAAACACTACATGCACCTCGCTATATATATATACATTCTTCACGCTTTCACGCTTTAGGGACCGGCACCTCAGTGGATCTTTTTTAAAACATTTTTTGTTGCCTTTGGCCGATTGTCCCTATTACATTAAAAATGCCTAAAAAAACGTGTAATTCGAGTGAGTGTGAATATACAGCGAGGGGTTCGTTATTCTGACAGTGGCTGCTTCACTTCACGCGGAGGAACCCCCAATATATATATATATATATATATATATATATATATATATATATATATATATATATATATATATATATATATATATATATATATATATATATATATATATATATATATATATATATATATATATATATATATATATATATATATATATATATATATATATATATATATATATATATATATATATGTGGCAGGTGAGGCTCCTACAGAATGGAACAATCAAGAACCACTACAACACGTCACATAAAAGTACCGCTACAAGGAAACATTTGGAAAATAACACCACTATCATCGACCGCGAAAGGGACCCACGCCGCCTCCTCTTCCTGGAATCACTATACATAGCACAAGATAGACCAGCTATGAATCTACAAACACAAGACCTACAGATATTACCCACACAAAAAAGAAGACCTACACGGCTTGATACTACGGCCGACACACGCCGCCAGGCCACGCACTGACCCACCATCACTGACCCACCCACGGGGGCATAAATATCACCACGATCACTACTCCCACTCATTCTGCCTGAAGAATAGAGAAAGCTCAGCAAAAACTGAACAATGCTGAAGTTGCTCACGCCTTCAATATCGTCTGCAAACAAGAGAATCTACTCCCTGGCTATACTAACATATATATATATATATATATATATATATATATATATATATATATATATATATATATATATATATATATATATATATATATATATATATATATATATATATATATATATATGAGAGGAGGCCTGGCCAGGGGCAAGAAAATGGTGTTTTATGAAATATAAACCTATCTCGATTGAAAATTTTGTGTTTTCAAGTAATTTTACATAGTTATTCTTGAAAACGATAAAATTGATGAAAACAAGCTAATATAGAGCAACCAAAGTAATAGTAACAGAAATGTGTTATTTTAGTAGTTTTCAGCTTTTTTGCACCAAAACACAGAACGCATGATTGCACACTATATGTTTTAATGAACTGAAATATGTAAAAAATGGGTTATCATGGTCTTTTCCAGCACTTTATGTACCAAAACTTAGAAATACAGGGAAAAGACTATATTTGTTAATATGTCTTATTTATGTGTTTTTAAAAAAAAAAAACTATCTCGATTGAAAATTTTATATATTCAAGTCATTTTACTTTGTTATTCTTCAAAATGATAAAATTGATGAAAACAAGCTAATATAGAAAAACTAAAATAAAAGTAACAAAAACGTGTTATTTTAGTAGTTCTCAGCTTTTTTTGCACCAAAACACGGAGGGTGCAGGCAAAACGCATGATTACACACTCTATGTTTTAATGAACTGAAATTTGTCAAAAATGGTTTATTTTGTTTTTTTCCAGCATTTTAGGCACCAAAACTTAGAAATGCAGGCAAAACATTATATTTGTTAAAACGTCTTACTTATGTGTTTTTTAGGATGGAAAAAACACTATCTCCATTGAAAGTTTTGTATTTTCAAGTCATTTTACATTTTTCTGCTTCAAAACGATGAAACTGATGAAAACAAGCCATTATAGAGAAACCAAAGTAAATGTAAGAAAAAACGTGTTATTTTAGTAGTTTTCAGCTTTTTGCAAGAAAATACAGAAATGCAGGCAAAACGCATGAATACGTACTATATGTCAGAAATGGGTTATTTTGTTTTTTTTCCAGCATTTTATGTATCAAAACTCAGAAATGTAGTCAAAGCACAATATTTGTTAAAACGTCTCATTTATATGTTTTTAAGGTGTTTTATGGAAAAAAAAAATCACGATTCAAAATTTTGTATATTCAAGTCATTTTACATTATGCTTCAAAACGATAAAATTCATGAAAACAAGCTAATATAGAGAAACCAAATTAAAGGTAACAAAAACGTGTTGTTTTAGTAGTTTTCATCTTTTTTGCAACAAAACACAGAAGTGCAGGTAAAACGCATGATTACACACTATATGCTTTATGAACTGATATATGTGAAAAATGGTTTATTTTGGTGTTTTACAGGATTTTACGCACCAAAACTTAGAAATGCAGGGAAAACACTATATTTGTTAAAACGTCTCATTTATGTGTTTTTAAGGTGTTTTATGGAAAAAAAAACTATCTCGATTGAAAATTTTGTATTTTCAAGTCATTTTACATTTTTCTGCTTCAAAACGATAAAACTGATGAAAACATGCCATTATAGAGAAACCAAAGTAAATGTATTTTATTAGTTTTCAGCTTTTTTGCACCAAAACACAGAAATGCAGGCAATACGCATGAATACACACTATATGTAAGAAATGGGTTATTTTAGTGCTTTTCATCATTTTATGCACCAAAACTCAGAAATGTAGGCAAAACACAATATTTGTTAAAACGTCTCATTTATGTTTTTTTAAGGTGTTTTATGGAAAAAAACTATCTCGATTGAAAATTTTGTATATTCAGTTCATTTTATATTAATTTTCTTGAATATGATAAAATTGATAAAAACAAGCTAATATAGAGAAAGCAAAGTAAAAGTAACAAAAACGGAGAAACCGTTTTGATGAAATCAGGAAACATCTGCATGCAGCTGACAACACTGATCTTGATAAAGAGGACAAATTTGCCAAAGTGCGTCCTATTCTGAACATTCTAAACGAACGTTTTCTGAAGTATGGCGAAGTCTTTGGTCCAACTTCAATATCTCTCGATGAATCGATGGTCCCGTACTATAGAGGATATCCAACTAAACAATTCATCCGTGGCAAACCTATTTGCTGGGGTTATAAAGCATGGATAGCAGCTTCTCCATTAGGATATTCTTATTTCATTGATTTGTATCAAGGAAAACATCGAGCGAAGAGTGACAGCTGCTACAAAGATACTTATGGCCTAGGTGGAGAAGTAGTTCTAAACATGCTCGATAGACTTGAGTCTCAGTACCCTGGAAGAAATTTTTCTCTATTCTTTGATAACTTCTTCACGTCAATCAGACTCTTGGAGACAATCAAAGAAAGAGAACACTCTGCGACTGGAACAGTTCGTAGCAACAGAACAGAAAAGTGTCCCCTGAGCAATGCCAAACAGTTTGAGAAACGTTCACGAGGAAGTAAAGAGCATTTTCTTGAGAAAGACTCAGGTATTTCAGTAGTAATGTGGAACGATAATGATGTGGTTACCATGGCATCTACACACTATGGTGTGCAATCTTTCAAACAAGTTCAACGTTGGTCAGTAGCTGAACGCAAAAGGGTTATGATACCCATGTCTTCAGTAACTGGATTGTACAACTCCAACATGGGTGGAGTATATAGGCTAGACCAGATCGTAGCCAAATATCGCATTGCAATCCGGGGAAAGAAATGGTACATCCCAATTCTATCATACTTACTAAATGTATGTATGAACAATGCTTGGTTATTTGCACGGGAAGGAGGATATAAAGATTTATTAACTTTTACACGCAGTGTTGTGCAACACCAGTTGAAGAAGTACAGAGTACCACCATGTAATCCTGGAAGACAGAGAATGCTTACTGCTCAAAATGCACATGCAGATGAGGAGAGATATGACAATAAAGAGCATAATATTTCAAAGAGCATTCCTGAAAATCGACGCCGATGCAGGCAATGCAAAAGTCAAACTGTCTATGTTTGCAACAAAGGCAGTGTTCCATTGGATGTAAAATGTTCATTAGACTACCACAAAATTACTCTTTGAACATGAACATGAAGGACAAAGAATATTCTTTAATTTTTGCAAAAATCTGAACAACAACTATGAATGGAAGGAAATCCTATGTTTTATACAAGTTTAGTAATGAACAATGGAGACTTTTTTTTTCATTATCTTGGTATACGTGCATTATATGGTGGGAATATTAAAGGTGTTTTTTTTATTATGATTGCATTCATGTACTAGGCACATAAAATATGTTAATATTAAGATATTTTCAGTATTATATTGGTATAGGTGGATTATATAATGAGAATATTACATTTATAATTCTTTTGTATAATTTTGATTGCTAAATTTTGTAGTAATTTTTTTTTCAATAAACAAAAGCACAAAGTAATTGTTTAATGCTCCCCTTACATAATCAAGATATCGCACTACTAACCTTTCAATATAATAAACAAAACTGCATACAATTGCTGTGGATTACTGTGACCACCGTTGCGATTTTGCAACACGATCATATTGTATTGTACCCATCGTTGCGTTATCGCAACAAAGTTATTTTTCAAATTACAAGTAAAGTATGCAGTTTGAGTCCTAAATAACACTTAATATGTCTCTGTGGAGTCATTTTCTATTATATCTCAGATGTAGAGCTCATTCCAAGAACCTTGTTTTTTACGGGCTTATATGGGTTAAGGAACAAATTCTGATCTTTAAATACACGACAATGATTGTTAATAAGTTAAGCACAGCACTCTCTAATTTTAAGATAACATGAACCCATTTTGTTTTGTTTAATCTTTATCTTGCTCTATCAAATACCAAACTATAACAGTTAAACACCAAGTAATTCTGAGTTTGTGTTGCGTGCAATGTTCCTTTTCTTCGACAAATCAATATTTTTTTTCTCTGATAATTACGCTCTTTTAATAATACTACTACTGGACGAAAATATCTATATCATGACGTTTTTAGCTTTGAACACGAGCTCATACAATCTTACAAAGGCACAAAATTTTCCATTTAATATCCACATAAATTTAAGTGTCATAGTCAGTCATCAAGAAACTAATCGCCGTAAGGTAAGCCAACAATCTCATAAAGGAACACTCTAACCTTCCACCGTCGAGTACAGCTCAAATTTTGCTCATGACTCATTATCGCATCTTGCTCACAATATAAAGACTTGCAATATGTTTCTTTTCTCATCTTGCTCATCATCAGACATTTCAGTGAATTCTCTTTTCTAATGTTAATAAGTAATTACTCTTTCTTGTTGCACCTCACAAGCTTTCTTTATCTCATTTATTCTGTGCCTCTAAATATCTGTATTTAATCTGTAAGCAGTGTTTCCTATCGCTTGGGCTAACATACCTTATCTCTCTTATACGTCGCTGACTGATTGCTGTGTGTCCCTCTTTAACTATCAGTCTATACAATATCTATCATGGCTTCATGAAACGGTGACGTGGAAGGTTCACGAGACGGTGGCGTGGAAGGTTCACGAGACGGTGACGTGGAAGGGGAGGCGGAGAGGTGGCGAACGAGGTAACAAGCGGAGGAGGTGATGGTAGTAATGCATGTTACGGGCGGGCCGTAACATTTCCTCCCCCCTAAGACCTCCGTAATGGGCTCATGAAGGAGGTGAGACGGGAGATCTTGATAAGGCGTCGGCGATGATGTTGTCCACCCCCTTGATATGATGGACTTCCAGGTTGAAAGGTTGAGTTAACAAGGCCCACCTAAGAATGCGTTGGTTTCGGTTCCTCATGGCGTACAGGAAGGCCAGAGGATTGTGGTCCGTGAAGACCTTGGTGATGTGCGGACCAGGATGAAGATAGCACTCAAAACGTTGGAGCGCCAGCACGAGTGCCAGAGCCTCCTTTTCGATGGTGGAGTAGTTGAGTTGATGGTGTTTCAGTTTTGCAGAGTGATAGGCGATGGGATGGAGGATGCCGCTTGTGGGGTCCGGTTGTAGTAGGACAGCACCCACTCCAACTCCACTCGCGTCCACTTGTAGATGGAAGGGTCGGGAGTGATCCGGCGTCCAGACCACTGGTTCCGAGGAGAGAAACGCCTTGAGGTGTTTGAAGGCTTGGTCACAGGCCGGGGTCCAGTGGAAGGGGACGGAAGTGCTGAGAAGGTCCGTCAAGGGGGCGGCCAGGGTGGAGAAGTTTTACAGAAGCGTCTGTAAACCCAGCCATCCCCAAGAACCTCATGAGAGCTTTCCTGGTGGTAGGAACAGGAAGCCAAGGATGGCCTCAACGTTAGCTCTCTTGGGGTGAACCTTGCCGTTCCCCACCACATGTCCCAGGTAGACCACCGTAGACTTCCCGAAGGTGGACTTGGCCAGGTTGATGGTAAGCCCGGCTTCCTGCAACCGACCCATCAGCCTCCGAAGACGGGTCAGATGTGTTGCCCAGTCGTCTGCAGTCACCACCAGGTCGTCCAGATACGCGGATGTTCCCTCCAAGTCCTGAGTTATGTAATTTATAGCCCTCTGGAAGGTGGCGGGAGCATTAGACAATCCAAAGGGCATCACTGTGTATTGGTATAGTCCGAAGGGAGTGATGAAGGCGGATATTATTTGGGCCTCGTCCGAGAGGGAATCTGGTAGTAACCTTTAAGCAAGTCTATAGTGGTTACAAATTTGGCTACTCCTATACTATCTATAAGGTCCTCTATCAAGGGCAATGGGTAGGAGTCTGGCACCGTCACTTTATTTAATTTCCGGTAGTCGGTGCAAAATCGACTACTACCATCTGGCTTAGATGTTAACAGGCAGGGAGAAGCCCAAGGAGATATACTAGGTTCTGCAAGGTGATGACAGAGCAGATAGTCTACCTCTTTTTTCATCAAGTCTCTTTTAATGGGTGAAATGCGATAGGCTGGTTGTCTTATAGGCTTGATGTCGTTGGATGTTAATCTTATGTCATGTTGGATAGTATTACAAACTCCTGGAAGGTCACCTGTGATTTCAGAAAAGTCTAGCAATAACTTTTTAAGATCAGACTGTTGTGAAGGTGTTAAGGAAAGAAACACCCCATCAAGGTTGGACATGATTTGGCTGTTTGAGAGGCGTCCTTTAGGTGACGAGAAGAGGAATTCGATGTCGGACTCTTCCTCGGGGGGCACAGGACCAGACTCCTTCCTACCAGACATACAGGTACAGCGCGAGACAAGTCGTCCTCTGGTTCTCTGGAGTGGTAAGGTTTCATTAGATTAATATGAACTAGTTGGGAATCCTTACGACGGTCAGGAGTGTGGACCACATAATTTAATGGACTTAGTTTTTGAGCCACAACATAAGGTCCCATGAACTTACTGTGAAGAGCATTGCCTGGAGTGGGGAGAAAAAGTAAAACCTTGTCTCCTGGTTTGAAACTTCTCATGACAGATTTGGGAAGAGAATTCTGTTGCATTTTAGTTTGAGATTTGAGGAAGTTTGATTTAGCAAAAGATCTGACTTCACTGATTTTATTCTTAAGGTTACTGATGTAGTCAGACACACTGGGGCTTGAAGGAGTATTTTGAGTAAACCATTGATCCTTTAATATTTTGAGAGGCCCCTGATCTGTCTACCATAGAGTAATTCAAAAGGGAGTAACCTAAAGAATCTTGAGGAGATTCTCTTAAAGCGAAGAGAAGGAAAGAAATACTTTCATCCCAGTCTCCTTGATGCTCCAAGCAATACTTCTTCATCATGGATTTTAATGTTTGGTGAAACCGCTCCAGACAGCCTTGGGATTGGGGTGGTAAGCCGAGGAGGTTACATGGTCGATGTTTAGCTCATTCACTATCTGTTGGAAAAAATGGCTAGTGAAATTGCTACCCTTGTCAGACTGAATTTGTTTTGGAATTCCTACCGAGGTGAAAAAATGTATTAGATGTTTTACAATGGTCTTTGATGTGATGTTCTTAAGAGGGAATGCTTCAGGGTACCTGGTAGTGGGATCCATGAGGGTTAACAAATACTGATTCCCTCGTTTGGTTTTGGGTAAGGGCCCTACGCAGTCTAGTATGATCTTTTCGAAGGGCTCCGTCTGAACTGGAATAGGCGTCAGAGGAGCTGGCACAAGGCGTTCGTTAGGCTTACCCACAATTTGACATATATGACATGTTTTTACATAGTGTGACACATCCTTTTTCATTCCTGGCCAAAAAAATGTTGAAGAGCCTTCTTGTAGGTTTTTGGATGCCTAGATGACCTGACAATCCATCATGAGCTAGTTCTATAATGGCTGGTCTTACAGACAAGGGATGACAACTTGATGTGTTTCTGACCAGGTGTCTAGTTGTTTCAGTTCAGGAGGTCTGTAGGCACGCATCAGGACTCCTTCCTGATAATAAAAACAAGGCAATTTAGACATATCCTTTGTCTCACTGGCCACATGTCTGATCTTAGCCAAAGTGAGATCCTGTTCCTGAGCATTAATCAAATTCTCCTTTGAAATGATGTTATTATACAAGTTGTCAGTAGAGGCAATCATTGGTGGAGGAGGTGATGAAAGGGCAGGGGACTTGGACTGAGACCTGGTGACTGCACACACTGGGAAGAAGTGAGGGATGTTTCGTCCAGGGTCTTAGTGGGACTTTCTGTTAAGGGAGAATCAAGAACAATTAAGTTTGGAACAGCCAAGTTACCCGCAAGATCATTACCCAGTACAAGATGTACCCCGGTACTGGCAGTTCACCAGGTTTAATGGCTACCTCAACCTCTCCTGAAATGAACGGGCACTGTAAGCTAATATTAGCCAAGGGATAGGAGAGCTGTGATTCGAGACCTGTAAGGATCACCTTCTCCCCAGTGAAAGCCTGCTTGATGTTTGGGATGACATCTTCCCTTAAGATGGATTGGGCAGCACCTGTATCACGCAGAACCTTGATATTTATTGCCTTGTCTTTACCATCAGTCAGGGACACTTTACCTTGATACATGTACGAGTCATAAAGTTCTAGAGGAGAGTTGACAGGGTTAGCTAGGGCCACTGGTTTCTTGTTCTCAAATGTGTTTGGTCTAGGGGCCACAAAAGAAAATTGACGTTGAGAACCCTTGCAATTTGGGTGTCTACATTTCTGGATCGTGTGTCCTGGCTTCTTACAGTATGTACACCAGGGGGAATTATATGCATTTGGCGAGAATCCGGTTGGCTTACCACCCGCACCCCCAAAACCTTCCCCAAAGGAGGACCTAACATTAGACAGTGAACCACGACCTCTACTACCCAGGGATCCCATCAACAAAGCAAACGCATCAGCCACTTTAGCGGCAGACATAAGATCACTCTCCCCGTTCTTCCACATGCCTCAGAATATTAAATGGTAACTTGTTCTTCCATTCTTCCAGGACCATTAGATTGAGCAACTCCGAAAAGGTGGTAATGTTAAGAGCGGCTAACCATTTCTTAAATTGTCTTAGTTTCTCACTAGCGAATTCAACATAGGTGTGAGACTCTGGTTTCACATACTTTCGAAACTGCTGTCTGTATCCATCAGAAGTGATAGAGTAGGCGTCTAGAATGTTACCTTTGATCTCTTCATATTCTACCTCATCACTAAGGCCGTTGTATACCCTATAAGCTTTTCCTACTAGCTTAGGGACAAGGAGAGACACCCACTGATCCTGGGGCCATTTATTCCTATGAGCAATGCTCTCAAAAGCGCGAAATGACCCGTCAACATCAGATTCATCAAAAGGGGGAACTAGCGGAGCAGCTGTAGCAGGATTAAAGCTTGCTAACTGTTTCTTTATATCTATTTCTTCCCCTCTAAACTTAGCGTCATTTCGTAGGGTTAACTCCTGAATTTCTAACTCTTTCTCCTGCCTTCTAAGTTGTAACTGAAATTCTCTCTCTATCTTTATCTTCTTTTTCTGCCTGTAGTTGCATTTGTTTTGCTTCCTTTTCTGCCTGTAATTGCATTTGTTTTTCCTGTAGTTGCATTTGGCTTTCATGCATCCGGTATTCTAGTTTAAGCTTCTCAATTTCCCATTGACTTATCCTACTCTTATCCTGTTCTTCCTGGGGACTGTGTATTATAGTCCTCGTAGAGGCTGACATGGGAGTTAACTCTTCTATGGCATTTCCTAGCAACTGACCTTCTTGCACTAGATGTTCAACAACTACATTCTTAATGACCTCTTTAGTCATCTGAGACGTGATGGGAACATCAAAATGTTTAGCGATGGCTTTCCATTGGTCCTTCTTTATATTAGCATATTTAAGTTGTTCCAGAGAAGGGTCGGCACAAAAATCTTCAACGTTAAACTGAGCGGAAGCCATATTAAATAGATGTTAAACCACAACAAAAAAATGATAAGCGAATTACTTAAGTGAGGAACTTGGCAGAGTGATAATAAAGGCAACCTTGAAATTACCTAGATTATACTTAAGTAAACACTTATGAGTACAATCACTAATGAGGGGTAAACTAGAGAGTTACGGCATTAAGAGGGATCCGGATTACTCTAGTTACGAGACTTGAGAGTGAGGAGCGAATTGTACTGAGACTTGTTATTGATAAGGAGGCGGATTAGTCTGAGAGACTAGTTAAAATGGCCGATTCTAACTAGCGAGAAAAATGATCCGCGAAGTGAGGGCATTGAGGGTTCGCATGAACATATGATGATCCCAACACTTGGATAACACTTATTACACACCTGCCTATGTGCAAAAAATAGAGATAAGTGCTATCGGTGAACACGCCTTTCTACCTGGTTTCCTGCTCTACCACTGCTATGCGATACCAATGAAAGTCACGAAGCACGTTTAACCCAAAAGGAGCCACTTGAACGCACAAAGGTAAATTTAAACCACACGCAGAGTAAGTCACAGAAAAAAACACATCAGAGTCACAACACCACAGAAACACAAGCAATCACAGAAAAAAGTCACTGGAAAAATGGAACACTGAACATGGGTTATAATGGTCCTGTCACGGTCGCCAATTGTTACGTTCACCACACTTTCACTGATTTCACTCTCTTATTAAATTTGCTACCTTAATTCCTCCTCTTATACAATGTCATAAAATCTTGAAAGATACACCGAAATATTTTTTTGAACCATTATACTGCTACCACATTTTCCAGTAAGTTTGTCATGTATTCGTGTATTGCGTTTCTCTCCTACATCTCAGCTCTACAACAACAAGTAGTTTCGGTTTCAAATATATTAATATCCTAAACGACCGTTAACGAACTGCTATACACACTCTAATCTCTTCAGTTTTCCCTCTTCGGACCTTACTGATATGTTTCTGATATCCCTGCCATCCTTCCTCATGAATCACCACATTCTCATCTCACCAATTTGACCTTCACCTCCTGACATCTCAAAATTTTACATCTTTTAATCTCATCAACTCTACATGAACATTTTTCTCTTACCTTCCCCAACATCTTTTCCAACTTAACAAAGATATCATTTAGCCGACACATATCGCAGGGTAACTCAACATTTATTCATCTAATCAACTTCCTGTGACATACAATAAATTCCCCTTTTATTTATACGTGCAGTAAATTTTTTTTTCGATCCTTGTGACTTCAATATTTTTTTTCTTCTTCCTTTTATCAACATTTCCGTTTTCCTTGTGGCTTTAATATTTCTTTTATTCCATTTCATTTTCATTATTATCATTATCATTATCATTATTATTATTATTATCATTATTATTATTATTTCTATTATTATTATTATTGTTATTATTATTGTTATTATTATTATTATTATTATTATTATTATTATTATTATTATTATTATTATTATTATTATTATTATTATTATTATTATTATTATTATTATTATCATTATCATCATTATTTTATTTATTTACTTGTAGATACAATATGTTTTTCTCCTTCTTTGCGACTGAATATTTTTATTTACCTTCATATTCTTTTTTTATTTACTATTATTATCATTTGAATTGTTTTATTTTTCATTTGTGTTTGTGGGCCCACTTCTTCATGATTATAATCCTTGTGTTTGTATACGCTCAAAAACTCTTCCACACCTGGGTAATTGTCGAAAAGAACATCTGAGGCGTCACCCATCATTCTGAATCGACTCATCCCCAGACAGGAATTACAAATTTATCCTTCGCATTTTCTTCTCTCCTCCTTAAACAATATTAACACCTAGACAGAGTAACTTGTACACTGCCATGCCGCTAGGTCAGCAGGAAGTGTGCAAGTTCGCTAAGCACACGCGTATACAAGGATCATTCGCCATTATCTGACGCGTCAGTTCCCGGGAGTTATATAATACACATTTACATTTATCTCGCAACATCTTACCTTATCAAATTTAACTTGAGCATGCTCGACATAAACTAATCAATTCAGAAGTCACACCTGTATGTTTTACATTTTTTACATCTCTTATTTCATGGTTACTCCATTTTGATTTCCTTTCTCACCTTTCCAATATTTTACCTTCATTATCCTCATTATATTTCTTTTAACCATCTCATGTTGCTTTTATACGTCTCAGTTATACGTTACCCATTTATTCTTCTACCACACAATAATTTCCCTTCCTTTCATGATATGATTTCACTCAACTGCAACTGTTTTTTACCTCATTTTCTCCTAGTATGCATTTCATTTTCACCATAAAATTACCACACTGACTGTTTACGGATATCCTTTTTCATACTTCATTTTAACATATTTCCACCATATCCATATATATTTTAACATACTCACCACTACCAAGATAATTATTTCGCTTTCTTCACTATTTCAATACCACTCTCAACATCTGAGTTTCACCATATCTTCATGCATGCATCTGTATTCAATATACCCACAATTACCAATATACTCGCTCAACATATTCACTATTTCCAATATACTCATTTCACAATTTCTTCACCCCCACCGATATTTTCATTTACTATACTCATAAATATTAATACACTCATTTCAATATCTCTCCATGCAGCATTCAATATCTCAATATACAATACTCATAATCATCACCATTGCAGCATTCCCAAATATATATATATTTCGCATCAATATTTCACTATAGTCAAGATTAATTTCCCTTCATTTCTGCATGCATCAATACATATTTCACATCAATATTTCACTATATTCAAGATTCATCTCCCGTCATGCTTCAACTATGATATCCTCACAATTACCAATATTCTCACTTTATCCTCATTTTTCATGCATGAAATACACACAACTATCAAAATACTCATCTCACTAGCACTGTAGGCCTCAGTCTATATTCTCAACATTTTATATTCACAACATGTATGTCTCACTATATCTCCAATATATATTCACTATACTCATTTTCCTCATGCTTCAAATATATATTCACTATATTCATTATCCTCAGCTTCAGATATGTCCTCACTATACTCATTATCTTCATACTTCACTCTAATTACTCAAAATATTCACCTTACCACATTTTCTGCACATATTTACTTCACATCATATATGCATACTTCAATATACACTCAGTATATTCATGTCACCATATCACTCTCAACATATTAATTTCACCATATATGCATGCCTCACTTCATGTACTCAAGATATTTATTCTCACATCACCATATTTTCATGCTTCCGACTTTTCAATTACTTGTTTCACCATTTTTTCATGCATTATCTTTACACCCACTATACTTACAATTTTCACTATACCCATCTCACTATTTCCTTCTCCATCATCCCTATTTTCCAATAATGACTTTTCATGCAGCATTCATCAATTCATATTTTCAGTACCCCTTTTCATGCACCAATCTATCTTTCTCTGATTTTCAAATAATACTTTGCACACCATATTCCATTATTCGTGTTTATTTACAGATAACCTCATTATAACACATTTTTTTATTTCGATGTCAGCTTCAGCCATTAATATAAATTTTATTTATTTTGGGTATGTTAGATTTAGCCCGTGACCACAACAAGGATCTCTAACGTTATCTAGAGTTTTGACCGCCATCGTTCTTATCAAGATACTCTTCCAAAATCCTGATAATTCTTTTCAAATAATTATTATCTCCAAGTTTACTGTGATTAAACGCGGGATGTGGGCCTGTTAAGCAGTACGTTCTTCTAATGCCTCGCTCTCAATTTCTCTAAATATAAACACTTCTCGCTGTTAAATGCCCGTGCTTCCAGCGATTTAAGATTTCTTTCATCTCATCTAGTTAAAACCTACTCCTCTCCTTACGTTACCAATGATTATTCTCTATCACATACAAACGTTCTTTACAATAAAATTGATCAACATTTCAATATAATCAACATGTTTATTATCTTTCGTGAAATATAATAATAATTTGATTAACATTTATCTACCTTTCTATACTCATTTTGTTATTCCATATGGTTAAGTTCTTCATTTACATACTCAATCACTGCAATTTTCTGTATTACTTATTAACACAATAGAGACTGTAGTGGTCACTTAGCTACCTTTCCATCAACTCATATCAGTCACAAAGATGATCTCGTGAGTCAGGGTCCAGTCAGTATTCCTTCAGTCACATGGTCTGGCACTGTTCCAACAGTGTTACCTGACTCTCGCCTTTCCTGTACTTTACAGTGACATCCATATCTTAACTTTCCCCTTTATATCCCTATGTTTCATAATACATGGCTGATCATTTTCTTGGTGCATGAATGGAAATTTTCTTCTGTTGTCACCTGAAACATTTGTTTCTACCTCTGGTCATCTTATCAACTGAGTTTATCTATGGCTTATCAAGGCCTAACATCACTCCTACACTTCCGCGTCTCTCCCAGGTTTCCACACAACATTTATTAACCCATATAATTCCCATATTTCTTCCTTCAATTCACTCACGAACATTGCCACTATCGCCTCTGTACATACCAACACATTAAATTTCAAATAGTTACCTCAGCTATTGTATGATCTTTACTCAGGGTGACTCACGCTTGCTTCACCCTCCCAAAAATTTCACATTCTTTCCATTTACTCGCTTTATACCACAACTACTTCATAATTATATATCATTCCTTTTTCTCTCTATAAATATGATATTCATGTTTACCAATATTTCTGCTTCATGAAAACCTCTCCTTACAATCTTCTACATAACTTTCTGACACCTGTGTTCTTCACTCTGATTTAGTCTAATTTATCACTACCGTCTACAAGCTGACAACATTCTTATCTTTTACCAGTTATGATGAAACATCTAAGAGTTGGTACTACTCCTGTGTTTCATTTGTGTGTTTCCCTGTGTGTTTCTACTTCCCCTTGCTTGTATGCTGCTGGTGAAACAAGAAAAGAAGCCATAATTCTCTTATCACAATAGCAATATAATCATCAAACACATTTCAAGACGCTTTTTTATTCAGAGCAAGATGGTTATGAACCTTATGACAACAACTTGCGAGCAACACAGGCCCAGAACGAGTAACTTAAATGACCTTGAACAATATTCTGCTGTGACCAAGATTTCTCACCACTATTTCAGTATACCATCAAAATTTGCAGATGACTCAAAAATACGTAATTACAGCATCCATTGCAACAATTCAGTACACTCATATAACATATGCCACACAATAATTTTCACGATTTTAATCTTTGCGAATGAATCCAGAAAACATCTAATTTATCAAGTTTTGCAATATTTACCTTTGCAACATTATCAATTGTAAAGAAATCCCACCGCTGCCACCAATTGTCGTGTCTGTAAGTTGCACGATCATGTTGCGTCCCTAATCTTAAAGACTGCTTTGTGGGTTCAAGGAACGCCTCTGAGTTTTTTATAAACTTTACTTAATTATACTATTTACAAACATTTACACTTTACGACCCTCACGACAACAAAGAAAACCACGAAAACCACGAAATTCTAATCACTCTCTTCACTCAAGGTCCACCTTCAAATGCCTCAAATTCTGCCACATTATATCTTGAACTCAAATTCATTACACACACAATAACTTCATTGATAACAACATTTCTCTCTTCACTTAAACTTCTTCTAATGTTCCAGATTTCTTCACAATATTTCCGTTACCCAACTCAAATCACGCAATTAAAATTCAAAGATAAGATACTTCCTAACACACCCTACAATTTACCTTCCAATAAAAACAACACCCTATACAACCTACACATAACCATTTTTACTTTATCAAAATATGACATCAACATTTTCTGTGACTGCATTACAACTGTCTGGCTACACTTACTGGTCTTGAGATAAGCGGCGCGCCCATTTTGACCCTCTGGTCTGACAGCTCTCTCTCGCTGTCGTCTCTCGCCTTCTCCTCGGCGTTCTCATCTTTCTCTCTCTCTCTCTCTCTCTCTCTCTCTCTCTCTCTCTCTCTCTCTCTCTCTCTCTCTCTGACTCTCTGTCTCTTACACCTCCTAATATACACCCGTTACTTGGCTTCTCGTCCATATCATCTTGCTTCCAGCGACCTCTGATTGCTACCAGATATGGGGAGAAGGTTCCAGAAGCTTCATCTTGTAATCTACTGCTCGTCTCCGGCTGTGTTTGTCTTGTCATGACTCACCGCCTCTTGTTGTTCTCCTCGGTGGTCACGGGACTTCTTATCTATCAGATTAGTGATAGCGTCTTATAATCTTGGTATCTGCTCTCGTGTCTCTCATGTTTCTTCATTTATTATTCTCCTTCTCACTTCCATCTTCATCTCTTCATTTTTGCTGTCTTCTTCCTTACGTATTTAGTTTCTTCTCGGTATCATGTCACAACATAATTATAAGGCACAACAATTAGAAAATAACTGAAAAAGTATGGAAGAGTATTCTCAATGAAATGAACTCATATAACAAAAAAAAGATGAATAACTGGAGTGAACTAAAGAATGTGAAGGTGAAGTAGTGTAAGACCAAATCGCTGCTTCGGGGTGGTGATGGTCGTGGTGGGGGACTGAAGCCGGCACGTGCTCATCCACAAGCTAAAAAGAAACCTGCCCTCACCCGCTTATTTTCTTTGTGAGTTGCCACAAACGGATCATTAGTGGCTGCCGTTTCTCTCTCACGCGAACTACACATCCGTGCGTGAGGTTAGACCAGATCAGTTACCTTTGACTCCAGCAGCAGATGTGGTCTTCTTACCTGCCTTTCCCTCTTTTGTACAGTCCTTGTGCTAACTCTTCCCTCCTTCCACACATTCACTCCCCTTATGGAAAAAGAATATTTGTATTATTATCATTAGCGTTATTCACTTTCTTAGTATTTTAAACTTTTTTTCCTTATTATACTCCTCCTCCTCCTCCTCTTCGCCCTCCATCACAACAAAAAATTACTATTAACACTCTCTCTCTCTCTCTCTCTCTCTCTCTCTCTCTCTCTCTCTCTCTAAAACAGTCATGGAGGTGGTAGGTGTATTGGTGGGTCAGGATACTGGTGGTGTTTGGAGCTGCCAGGCTGGGTCAGGGTGGTGGTTTTTGGAGCTGCTAAGTTAAGTCCGAGCCAAACTGGGACTAGGGAGGGCTGCCCACTCAGGCAGTTCAAAGGGTCAGTTTCTAGAGTGTGTAGTCCTCTATACTCGCCAGATACGAAGTTTTCTTTCTGATTGCGTTATACTCTTCCTATTCCTCCTCCTAATCTTTCTCTCTCTCTCTCTCTCTCTCTCTCTCTCTCTCTCTCTCTCTCTCTCTCTCTCTCTGAGTACTTAGATTGTCTCACACCTTTAGTAAACAGTGTCCCTCATTTAGACTATCTCCCAAATGGAATAACATCAAAAGAGAAGTGATAGGACAGCCCAGTATAAACCACCAAGGAAATAACAAAGCACACTCCTTTGCTAACAATGCTAATCCTTTTTTGAAAACCTTTCACACACGTAGTCATGCTTCATCCCACAATCGCACAGTAACACAAATAGGGAGCCACACATTAATACACGAGCATCTAATGGTAGAGGCGCGAGGATGAGGAAAGGCTGCTACAACTGCGGCGAGTTAACCATCGCCAGACACAGTGCCGTTTTGACTACAAACTGAGATGTCAATCTTGCAGACAGCTAGGACATAAGAGTCGCCTGTGTGATCTGTATAACACGTACTAGGTAATTGGCAACGAAGATGATGCCGATACTTTTGACCTTGCAAAATTAAAGGATTTTATTACCATAGAGCATGTCGATGCACAAAGCATACTAGGAAACAAGGTAGAATTGGAATTGTTAATGAAAGAGAGATCCTGACGTCCTTTGTGTTAGTGAGACTTGGCTTCTCCCAGAAACTCCTGATAAGTTTGTTGATTTTGATAATTATAGTATCTTTAGAGGTGACAAAGGACGTGGTGGCGGAGTATGCATATTTGTAAGGAAAGCTTTTAATGTAACTCCTTTACATATACACTTAGACAGACCCACAGGTGTGGAAGATGTGTGGGTAACATTACAATACAGGAAATTCCCATCTATTATAGTAGGATGTTTGTATCGTCACCCGAAGGCACCTACTCAAACTTTTAATTACGTAGGAGAAATTTTCAAGCAGTTGTTGGTGACCAAGAAGAACTTTTATGTATTAGGTGATTTTAACGATGACTTTTTATCCTCTAACTGTAATCTTAAGAAAATTTTAGCCAATACTAGACTGTGTCAAGTTATTGACAAACCCACTAGAACGACGAGTCACTGTGCCACTCTTCTCGATGTTATTATTAATAACAAACGAGAAACAATTATTTCTTGTGATTTGAACCTTGTCCAATAGCCGATCACGACTTAATAACTGTTGCTGTAAACTTACGTAAACCCAAACGTGCCCCCGCCGCCACGAAAACTGCTTGCTGTCTGGCTGACTACTCTCCCGATATCTTTTGTCTTATGTTAAGTCAAGAAAGTACAGCATTAAGGGAAGTATTTAACACTGACGATGTAAAAAAAAAGTGAACATTTTTACAGACATCTTTCATTGTTGTTTAAACATATGTGCTCCATTTGAAACTAAAAAAGTCAGAAGACCATATGCACCCTGGATGACTGATGACATCAGATCAGCGATTAGAGAAAGAAATAACGCACAAGCACTTTTAAAACAAGATCGTAACAACCTCACTCTACAAACTCAATATAAAGATCTCAAAACAAAGGTCAAAAAGATGATACATGCAGCAGGGATTGCATTCCATAACAATGAATTTATTGAGAACAATGGAGATGTAGCAGCCAAATGGCGTGCAGTAAACAAACTTGGTATTGCCAAGTCCAAGGACAGTATGTGTTTATCTATGGCCAACAAAGTGGATGAACTGAATGAATATTTTGTAGATGTAGGCAGGAGGGCCTTAAAGAAGTCACAACAAGGTACCAGTGGGGACGCGACAAATGAATACCTCCACACTCTTAACAACTTCACATAATGCTGAGCTTTTCAGGCCTCAGCCCGTAGATGCCGCCACAGTAATCCTCACAATGAAAAAATTTAAGAACACCAGTTCATGTGGATCAGACGAGATTCCATATTCATTGTTAAGAGAAGCCTCACCTGTCATTGCACCGTACCTAACCTGCATTATAAACACTTGTATCGTCACCGGAGTTTTTCCCACTGCTTGGAAGCATTCTCTTGTCACTCCTATTCATAAAAGTGGAGCATGTGATGATCTGGGCAACTACCGAC
Source organism: Portunus trituberculatus (assembly GCF_017591435.1). Lineage (NCBI taxonomy): Eukaryota > Metazoa > Arthropoda > Malacostraca > Decapoda > Portunidae > Portunus > Portunus trituberculatus. The sequence continues at coordinate 109,700 of NW_025541562.1, read as the reverse complement.
CTATTTCATTATTATCTGTTCTATCTAAAATACTTGAAAAGGTGATAGCCACTCAATTGGTAAACTTTTTAGAGTCTAAAACAAATGTTTTCTTCGTGTTAGAAAATCAATAATGATATAATAAGATCATCGAGTCTTGATTTGCTAGTCAGTAATGTTTCCCCAAAACATTCAAGAAGCATTGCTGTGCTGCATAAATTAAGACATTTAATATCCAGTGAAGTGGTAAAAACTTTGTACCGTGCACACGTCTAACCACAGCTTGTGTACCGTGAGCCAGTCTGGAGCACATCATGCGCCACCCAGCTCACGTGCTGAAACTTGCTGCATCAAAAGATCATTCAAATTGACAGGCAGTTCTTACCTTGAACAAAGCATTCAGTGTCAACAAGTCAATTTACCAATCAAAGTCACTGGAAAAGATTGCATGAAAACAATGCATCTGTCCAACAGTTCCCATGAGGTCAACTACTGGGGTGTGACACATTTTAATCCCTGCCTCGACTGTCTAACGCTGACTAGCTAGCTGTCCATTCCCCTCTCCCTCCTCTCCCCCCGCCTCCTCCATTCCCACCGTCTTGTCCTGTTTCCATCTCCCCTTCTTCCCCTCACTTTGCTTCCTAGTTTTTGGTTGTTTCTCTCCTCCTATACATTGATCCTGTCTTTGTTCCAGGCATACATATTATGTTACATAATACTCGTACACATATCCTTTCTCTCTCTCTCTCTCTCTCTCTCTCTCTCTCTCTCTCTCTCTCTCTCTCTCTCTCTCTCTCTCTCTCTCTCTCTCTCTCTCTCTCTCTCTCTCTCTCTCTCTGTGTGTGTGTGTGTGTGTGTATGTGTGATTATCTGCTACATTAATTACAAATGTTTTCATTAATTATTATCTTATCATTCATTATTTTGTTTGAACTTGCCACATGTCTGTCAAATCAACTCTAATATCACATCAACGTCACTTTTCTGGTCAGTGTCTCAAAAGGAATTTAATCCCTTAGTAGTGGGAAGCACTTTTATCATGATTTTTTGGGTGTGATTACACTAATTGATTTACATTCGGAAGAGAGTATGGAGGACAGAAGATTAATGGACAGTCTTCACTATCTTGATCCCTACATAAGTTTCTGAAGCTATATAAAATCTCCAAATAGTAAGCAGAATGAATATGGAAACGCGTCATAGCTCTGAATTGGTTAATCTTACTAAACTCACGGAGGAGAAAACTTAAACAACAAACTTTATCGGCAGAGTTTTAATTGGAATGCACGTTACGTGAGAAGCCTATTCCTATTATAGTGCGCTACATGAGTAAGGATTGTGATTAATAAAAAGCCTGCAAGGAATACATATCATAGAGCAGATTCCATGAAAGAAAGTGCAAGGTTCCATGTGGTGGCTCCGTTCAAGGTGGCCACTGTGCAATGTGCATCACTCGTGTCATGAGTGTTGATATGCTAGCTACAAGTTGATCTGAGCGCTGTTCACTGTCTATGCTTCACTGTTCGGGTTTATGGCGTGTTTCGTGGGACTCATTGTATCTTTGAGGTCAGGTCAAGTGGAGGTCGGGAAGCTTGGCTTTTGTAGCGTGTCTTCCCTCATGTTGTTTCGTATCTTTCTATTTTGCTCTGTTCGACAAGTCCTTCCGCTGACTTTCTCTCTTCTTCCACGTTTGATACACTTTTTCCTTCTTCTCTTGTATCTTTAGACTGTCAAAAGTTACGGATGTGTTGTTTCTATGTATGTACTTCTCGGAGCCTTGTCAGACCTAGTCCTGCCGTCTCCACCAGCACACTGGCTCACTCTACCAAGCTGAGTAAAACCTTGAAAAGAAAGGCTCCTCTGTTTCCCTCTGCCCAAGCCGGCCCATGACAACCTCCACTTTATTCTCTCCTACGTGTTCTTTCGTCGCACCATCACCCGTATGCCATCCTTCCGTGCATCCATGAAGCTCCATGACCTGTCAAAATGTCCAAAGAAGTGGAGAAATTCATGGATGAGAATGAGAGGAAATAGGAAAAGAGGAGACTGTTTCATGAATACAAGGACTGCCACGTGTAGCTCCGGTGGCTTCTTGTAGCTTCCTTTACTTTTGTTATGGTCGTTTGTTTGTATTGTCATTAATACTCTGTGCAACTGCCTCACTCATTATCTGGTGAACAAGATCACAATACCGATCCAATATCAAACGAGTGATGTTTTTTTTTAGCTTCAAATACGTCGTGCCAACATTTTACACGAGTCATTGGTTTCTTGATGTATGACTGTGTTCATTAAGCGTTGGTTATTAATGTCTTACGAGAAGGGAAGAAAGTGCTTCACATACTGGAGATTTTATCGTTTATCGCAGATGTAGAAAGTTAGAAAAATTGAATGACATTTACATTTTTTCAAGGTGGGAATGTTTGTAGTCGCCTGACAACATGGCAACACTGAGGCACCATGACTGGTCCGATCTGTGTTCTCTTTGTGTTCTGAACAATATTTTATTCTTTAGAGTGTCTTTGTAGTTCTTGTGTGGAGCATAAATGTTGTGACAGGCTGCAACTGGTGTCTTGCGTTGGTGACTCACGAAGAAAGGGAGGCAAGGTAAGAATGGAGAGGCTCAGGTTCAGGTTCAAGTGATGGTGCGAAGGGAGACTCGCCTTTGTAACAAAACTCCTTCTTGTATTTGTCTCATGCACGTACAGGGCTGTCTTGTAATATGTTATTGTCACATTTTCTATTTTGTTTTATTTTGCCAAACGTACAAGAAACTTTGAGCGGTGTTTCATACCGGGACGGCCAAGTGTAGTACGTGTGATGGCTTCTTTCAGCCTCCTTTCTTTTCTCATGTTCTTATGCTCTTATGTTTGTTTCCTCACCTCCTCTCAAGTAACGAGGTCGACAAAGCTGGAAATGAGCACAACAAAGGACACTTTTCTACGATCAGTTTTACGCCCGTATTCCCAAACGCCTTCACCTCTCACTACGACAACTCTCACTAGGACAATTGTCCAAGGCCACAGAGACGACTAGCCGGGTTTTCAAGATAGTTTCTCCTTTTAATAAACTAGAAATCTTGCCAATCTATCACCAGAATCATAAAAGTACTCTTAGGAACACGAGTGTCTTCAACTGGAGCCTTTGGAAAGCAGTGATGGTGGGAGAGCAAAGCGTTTCAGAATACGAGTTAGGACGAAGGTCGGGAGGCGAGAATGAGGTGGCGCGGCTGTCTGGCAAAGGAGAGATGAGTGTGTGTGGGCAGGAGGATGCTGGAGATGGATCTACCCAAGATATGTATTAGACTAAACTAAGAGGTGAACGCACTTCGGCATCATTGGAACCGCTGACGTCACCATGTGTATTGTTTACGTCTAGTGTTGTGGTGCTGTGTTCATGTGTGGCAGATTTTGTCAGCAATTGTGTACTTTTCATGGGCTTTGTATTACGATATTAATAGTTAAATGGGTAAAGCAAGAGTGTGCGCTGTATTTGGATGTACACCTGGTAAGAACAGCAACCTAAGATACCATAAATTCCCATCTAATGATAACCTTGCTAGACAGTGGATCCATAAGTGTTTCCGTTCAGACCATATTAATATTAAGTATGCTGTGGTCTGTGAACGACATTTTAATTCAGCCCAAATTGAACGAAATCTGAAGTACGAGCTTTTAAATTTCCCAGTCCTACGAACTGTGAGAAATTTAAAACATTTGAATTTCTGATTCATTAAAATTCTGATCAGGAATTTAAAATTCCTGATCAGAATCTGCCATCACGAGGACACAGATGCCAGGGAATCGGCCATCCACCAGCATTTAAAGGTAAGAAACTGTGTATTTTGTAAGTGGTGGTGGTGTTTGTAGTAAATAAGTGGTGGTGGTGGTAATACTAGGTTCTAGTAAAGTAAGTGGTGGTGGTTCTAGTCTAAGACATCTTGGTTCTAGTGAAGAATGTGGTATGGTAGTGGTTCTAGTAAAGTAAGTGGTATGTGCTATGCTTGTGAAACGATCACAGTAGATGCTGGTGAAGCTAATACTAAGTTGGAGGTGCAAATATCGTAAGTATGAGGTGGTAGTTTAAATTAAAACATATGGTAGAGGTAGTGGCATATCCCCATATTTTCTTCCAAATCACTAAGAAACGTAAAATACAGTTAGTCGCATTATAGTTACTAAACTTAGTAACCAAGATGCTAAAAGATAACCACTCAAATAAAAGAAATATGCGGAACACCTATATTCCACAATTAAAATTTGTCCTAGTTGGTTGACATGCTGACGTCACGATTCTGGGTTTTAAAAGCCTCCCGCGCTACGTCAATGATTTCAAGACTGAAGTGCGTTCATCTCTTAGTCTAATACATCTTGGATCTACCAGACAGGAGAAAAAGAGAGAGAGAGAGAGAGAGAGAGAGAGAGAGAGAGAGAGAGAGAGAGAGACTATGCACGCAATGAATGATGACTTGCGGGTGATGGGCGTGACAAGACAAAGGAATAAAGAAGAGAAAGTGATGCGCTGTACCAACTCGACGGACACTAAGCCAGGGAAGGAGTATTAATTCTGCAATACTCCCAGTTAAGCTCCGTGTTACCTGCATGCTCTGTTGTTCACCGGAAAGTTTACTCCTTTATTTTCTTGCATTTTTTTCCTTTGCTTGAAAAAAAAAAAAATAGTACTGCTGTTTCACATTAATCTTCATGTAATTCCTTTTTGTTGGGTCTGTGTACAAAATGTGTATTGATTTATGTGCTTTGTTAATGTATTTGATTGTGAGGGCGATTGGTATGTGTGTGTGTGTGTGTGTGTGTGTGTGTGTGTGTGTGTGTGTGTGTGTGTGTGTGTGTTTCACTGTTTGATCTGCTGCAGTCTCTGACGAGACAGCCAGACGTTACCCTACGGAACGAGCTCAGAGCTCATTATTTCCGATCTTCGGATAGGCCTGAGACCAGGCACACACCACACACCGGGACAACAAGGTCACAACTCCTCGATTTACATCCCGTACCTACTCACTGCTAGGTGAACAGGGGCTACACGTGAAAGGAGACACACCCAAATATCTCCACCTGGCCGGGGAATCGAACCCCGGTCCTCTGGCTTGTGAAGCCAGCGCTCTAACCACTGAGCTACCGGGCGTGTGTATGTGTCTTTGTGCGTGTTGTTACGTTCAGCGGTTAAACGGGTAAGATTAGCATCGGGGAACCGGTGAACAATAACAATAAAAAAAAACCCTGCAGGCTCAACTGGTGAGGAAATGCAAAGGGGGCACTTTAAAAAGCTATTTTAATAACCCATAATGAAATTGACACACATAGATATAACATGAAACATGAAAAACAGATATATAACATGAAACACAAGAAAATGACATACACATATACATATAACACATAAATAAATACAACAATAAAGAACCCAACTTAATACCTAACAATAATCCTAATCCTATATGGAGGCAATATGGAAAACACGGGACGAGGGGAAGTGATACTTATGACGTGTCGCAGTGGTGAAGTGCTGGGTGATGGTTGATCCCACGGTAGACCCAAGAGGCGTTGTGTTCACTGGTTGAGGCCTGGACCTCGACTTGACTTCCAGAAAGCCAAGAGCTGGCTTAACACTTCCGGTTGAGTCGAATGGGGCCGCGTGAATCCAACTTCGGGACAGTAGCGGGGCTTCATGAAACGGTGACGTGGAGGGTTCATGAGACGGTAGCGTGGAAGGTTCACTAGACGGTGACGTGGAAGGGGAAGCGGAGAGGTGGCGAACGAGGTAACAAGCGGAGGATGTGATGGTAGTGGAGTATGTTACGGGCGGGCCGTAACATTTCCTCCCCCCTAAGACCTCCGTAATGGGCTCATGAAGGAGGTGAGACGGGAGATCTTGATAAGGCGTCGGCGATGATGTTGTCCACCCCCTTGATATGGTGGACTTCCAAGTTGAAGGGTTGAGTTAGCGAGGCCCACCTAAGAATGCATTGGTTTCGGTTCTTCATGGCTTGAAGGAAGGCCAGAGGATTGTGATCGGTGAAGACCTTCGTAGTTTGAGGACCATGATGAAGGTAGCACTCAAAACGTTGGAGCGCCAGGACGAGTGCCAAAGCCTCCTTCTCGATGGTGGAGTAGTTGAGTTGATGTTTCTTCAGCTTGGCGGAGTGATAGGCGATGGGATGGAGGATGCCGCTTGTGGGGTCCGTTTGTAGTAGGACAGCACCCACACCAACTCCACTTGCGTCCACTTGTAGATGGAAGGGGCGGGAGTGATCCGGCGTCCAGACCACTGGTTCCGAGGAGAGGAACGGCTTGAGGTGTTGGAAGGCTTGGTCACAGGTCGCGGTCCAGTGGAAGGGGACGGAAGTGCTGATAAGGTCCGTTAGGGGGGCGGCCAGGGTGGAGAAGTTCCTACAGAATCTTCTGTAGAAACCAGCCATCCCCAAGAACCTCATGAGAGCTTTCCTGGTGGTAGGGACAGGGAAGCCAAGGATGGCCTCCACGTTAGCTCTCTTGGGGCGAACCTTGCCGTTCCCCACCACATGTCCCAGGTAGACCACCGTAGACTTCCCGAAGGTGGACTTAGCCAGGTTGATTGTAAGCCCGGCTTCCTGCAACCGACCCATCAGCCTCCGAAGACGGGTCAGATGTGTCACCCAGTCGTCCAAAGTCACCACCAGGTCGTCCAGATATGCAGCTGTTCCCTCCAAGTCTTGGGTGATGTAATTTATAGCCCTCTGGAAGGTGGCGGGAGCATTAGACAAGCCGAAGGGCATCACTGTGTATTGGTATAGTCCGAAGGGGGTGATGAAGGCGGGTATTATTCGGGCCTCGTCCGAGAGGGGAATCTGGTAGTAACCTTTAAGTAAGTCTATAGTGGTTACAAATTTGGCTACTCCTATACTGGGTAGGAGTCTGGCACCGTCACTTTATTGATTTTCCTGTAGTCGGTGCAAAATCGACTACTACCATCTGGCTTAGATGTTAACAGGCAGGGAAAAGCCCAGGGGGATATACTAGGTTCTGCAAGGTGATGACAGAGCAGATAGTCTACCTCTTTTTTCATCAAGTCTCTTTTAATGGGTGAAATGCGATAGGCTGGTTGTATTATAGGCTTGATGTCATTAGATATTAAAGTCATATCATGTTGGATAGTATTACAAAGTCCTGGAAGGTCACCTGTGATTTCTGAAAAGTCTAGCAATAACTTTTTAAGATCAGACTGTTGTGAAAGAATGTAAGGAAGAACTAGCAAGTCCAATATACATCATAAAATGCTCAATTGAAAATGGAACAGTGGCAGTGGAGTGGAAAAGAGCTGAGGTGGTTCCCATATATAAGAGCGGAAGGAAGGAAGAACCTTTAAATTACAGACCGGTATCACTAACTAGTGTAATATGCAAGATGTGTGAAAAAGTAATAAAGAAGCAATGGATTGAGTTTCTTGAAGACAACAAAATATTATCAAATAGCCAATTTGGTTTTAGAAAAGGTCGGTCATGTGTAACAAATTTATTGAGTTTCTACTCTAGAATAGTTGATAAAGTACAAGAGAGAGAGGGATGGGTTGACTGTATTTATTTAGATCTAAAAAAGGCGTTTGATAAAGTGCCACATGAAAGATTACTATGGAAGTTAGAGGAGAAGGGTGGCTTAAAAGGAAGCACATTGAGATGGATGAAGAATTACTTAAGTGAATAAGTGACTCAAACAAAAGACTGTGATATTATCCACAGTTAATTTTATTCTGAGAGAGAGAGAGAGAGAGAGAGAGAGAGAGAGAGAGAGAGAGAGAGAGAGAGAGAGAGAGTATTTACAATATCTTTTTTTATATGGAATGCGACTACACTACTACTGTCTATACTTTTATCCTTATGGTACAGCCTGTAGGTATTTCTAAAGAGTATGGGAAGCGCTGTCCACCTTCCACCCATTAGCGGCGCAGGCAATTTTATTTATAGTGGTACCCATATTAGGGCCTATATCACCACCCAAGCGCATCTTTGGTGTAAGGCAATGACACCTCCACCTTAAACCTTGGTATCATGATGAGCTGTAGGTAACTTGAAACCACTCGAGAAACGAAAAAGTTTCAGAATGGCACCTGGCGGGATTAGAATTTATATACACATGGATGTCTGCCCGATCCCACGCTCACCACCATATTCACTACTGTTTTCCTATTCTGCTTTCGCTGATACTAGTCAGTTTTATTGTCAATTCACTATTCCCAAAGCCCTCAAGCCACGACTGTCTAGGAAGAAAAGAATAGAATAATTAGAAAGTGAATGATGGTAATAATGATAATAATACAAATATTCCTTTTACATAAAGGAAGTAAAGGTGTAAAATGAAGGAAAAAAGACCACAAAGACGGTAAGAAAAAGGAAAGACAGGTAAAAGAAACAGTCACCTGGAAGAAGACTCTCTCTCTCTAATTAATTAGTCTAATTAATTAATAGATTAATTAGTAGAAGTTCCATCATGAATTCGAGGATAGCAGAGACAGACGAGTGACGAGGGTAGACACAAAAGAAAAATATAGGCCTTGTAGAGCAGCCTTGGGTCGATTGCTACTCTTACTCTTGGCTGGCTGAAGGCGACGCTTTAAACCTGTTCACTGTCCTAAAGGCAAGTCACTCCCCATGAAAGAAAGAAGTAAAATAGAATCATTACACCTTCCATGACTTAGATAATAAGCCAAAATGTTAATTAGGACAGTTTTAATAGTTAATGGTGCATTTCCGATCCATGGCATGTCTTTTGTCTCTTTGATCTGTGTCAAAACAAAGGGGAAGAGTAATGAAGAAACGCCTCAGGAGGGAAGAAAGAGAGCAAAGTTAAGAAGGAACTTAAGAAAGTGATGATGGTAAGACAAAAAATGAACAAAAAAGAGAAGACCATGCAGTTAGGGAAGACACGAGGAGATTACAGGGAAAAACTGGATCAAAAAAGAAAAGGATGGAAAACAGAGGAGTGACCAAAAGGTAAGTAAGAAAGAGATATGAGGAGCAAATACGGGGAGGACAACAACGAGTAAATAAAAAAAAAAGAGACAATAATGAAGGAAAGAAACAAAAAAAGAAGAAGAATGGAAGCATATAGATAGAAAAGAGAGAAGAAGAGTGGAACCACGGGCGCTCTAATGGCCGAGGGGTCTACAAGCTCATGTATTGAATCCTGACTACGATTCTAGGGTAAAAAAAAATGGCATTCACTTGGGATAAAGGTTTCCTAATGTGTGGCCTTTCACATAGATGGCACCAAAAATAACTCCTTTTGCCCGTAGAATCCCGTAAAAAGCCCATATTGTATCAAAAACTTTCTACTAAGGTATTGGCGATGGCTCAGTGGCCGTATCCAGCTACTACACTACTAGTACTCTTGGCATATTCTGCTTTCGCTGATACTAGTATATTTCATTGAAAATACACAGTATACATGAAATGGATATTTGAAATGTCGCTATTCCCAGGTCCATTAAGCCGGGACTGTCTTCGACCTCAAATCCACAAACTAAACACAAAGGAGAACGTGACTTGGCCGCACCTTTGAAAATAAAACATTATCATGATTCACGGAGCAAATTACCCTAAATATTACTAATAACTAAATCTATACAAATAAAAAAGTAATATGATAATATTTTAATAATAAACAAAAGAAATTGTAAATATTCTTTAAACAATAAAAAATAACTAAAAAAATCTACATCCTACAAGATAAGATAGGGAAATGAGAGGAATTAGACGACAGTACTCTATGTTCTTGCCGTCAGATATCCACATCACAGCGATACAGCAGGGATGGTGGGGAACATGATGACACTTGTGGTAGTAGTAGTAGTAGTAGTGGTAGTACTAGTAGTAGTAGTAGTAGTAGTAGTAGTAGTAGTAGTAGTAGTAGTAGTAGTAGTAGCAGTAGCAGTAGTAGCAGTAGCAGTAGTAGTAGTAGTAGTAGAAGTAGTAGTAGTTGTTGTTGTTATAGTAGTAGTATTAATCGTAGTAGTAGTAATAATAGTAGTAGTAGTAGTAGTAGTAGTAGTAGTTGCTGTTCTTGTTATAGTAGTAGTAGTAGTAGTAGTGGTAGTAGTAGTAGTAGTAGTGGTAGTAATAGTAGTAGTAGTAGTAGTAGTAAGAGTAATAAAAAATCAATATTATTATTATTATTATTAGTAGTAGTAGGAAGAATTATTATTACTATTATTATTATTATTATTATTATTATTATTATTACTATTATTATTATTACTATTATTATTATTATTATTATTATTATTATTATTATTATTATTATTAGTAGTAGTAGTAGTAGTAGTAGTAGTAGTAGTAATACATGCTAGTAGTTGTACCAGTAGTAGTAATAGAAATAATAGTAGAAAGAATAATAGAAAAATCAAAACTATTATTATTATTTTTATTTTACTATTATTATTATTATTATTATTATTATTATTATTATTATTATTATTATTATTATTATTATTACTATTACTATTATTATTATTATTATTATTATTATTATTATTATTATTATTATTATTATTATTATTAATTAGTAGTAGTAGTAGTAGTAGTAGTAATATATTTAGTAGCAGTTTAGTATAGTATTAGTAGTGGTAGTAGTAGTATAGTAGTAGTTTTGGTTGTAATTGGGAAAATCAATGAAAATCAATATAGTTAGTAGTAGTGGTAGTAGTAGTATAGTAGTAGTAATAGATAGTATAGTATTTTTGAGTAATAGTATTACAAGAAAAATCAGTAGTAGTATTAGTAGTAGTAGTAGTAGTAGTAGTAGTAGTAGTAAGAATAGTGATATTATTAATCATAGTTCTAGTAGTAGTAGCAGTAGTAGTAGTAGTAGTAGTAGTAGTAGTAGTAGTATATAGTATTAGTATTATTAGTAGTAGTAGTATAGTATAGTAGTAGTAGTAGTAGTAGTAGTAGTAGTAGTAATAATAGCAGTAGAAGTAGTAATAGTAGTAGTAGCAGCAGTATAACAGTGTAATATTATTAGTAGTAGTAGTAGTAGTAGTAGTAGTAACCCTCTTAAATAATATGTTTATTTTGTTACGTACACCGGTTAAACGGGTAAGATTGGCATCGGGGAGCCGGTGAACAATAACAATAAAAAAAAAACACTGCAGGTTCAACTGGTGAGGAAATACAAAAGGGGGTACTTTAAAAAGCTATTTTAATAACCCATAATGAAACTGACACACAGATATAACATGAAACATGAAACACATATATAACATGAAACACAAGAAAATGACATACACATATACATATAACACAGAAATAAATACAACAATAAAGAACCCAACTTAATACCTAACAATAATCCTAATCCTATATGGAGGCAATGTGGAAAACACGGGACGAGGGGAAGTGATACTTATGCGGTGTCGCAGTGGTGAAGTGCTGGGTGATGGTTGATCCCACGGTAGACCCAAGAGGCGTTGTGTTCACTGGTTGAGGCCTTGACCTCGACCTGACTTCCAGAAAGCCAAGAGCTGGCTTAACACTTCCGGTTGAGTCGAATGGGGTCGCGTGAATCCAACTTCGGGACAGTAGCGGGGCTTCATGAGACGGTGACGTGGAAGGTTCACGAGACGGTGACGTGGAAGGGGAGGCGGAGAGGTGGCGAACGAGGTAACAAGCGGAGGAGGGGATGGTAGTGGAGTATGTTACGGGCGGGCTGTAACAATTTACATATATAAGATGAACAAACATAAAACAGTGGAGTGATATTTCAATATGAATATAGAGAGATAGATATATAGAAAGAGGGAGAGATAGACAGCTTTGAAAATTAAACATTATGACTCACGGAGCAAATTAAAGAAAAATTACTAAACAAACATTAATTTTGCAAAAAAGAAAGTAATATAAAAACACATTGATCTTGAATAACAAAATATGTAAATATGTTTTATATAATCAAAAACAGAAACACAATAACCAAAAAAAGCATATATCCTGCAAGATGAGATACGGAGATGAGAGGAATTAGAAGACGGTACTCTCTATTTTTGCCGTCAGATATCCACATCACAGCGATACATTAGGGATGGCGGTGAACATGATGCCACTTTTAGTAGTAGTAGTAATAGTAGTAGTAGTAGTCGTAGAAGTAGTAGTAGTAGTAGTAGTAGTAGTAGTAGTACTAGTAGTAACCCTCTTAAATGATAAGTTTATATCCGTATATTACAATATGAATCAACATAAAACCGTCTATAATCAGATGTTTGTCCCATAGATGTAGTTTGGTTGGCTAACAACTGCATTATGACTGAATTATATGGAGAGATTAGAAGATTGATATATAGATAGAAATATAGAGACATAGAGAGAGAGGGAGTTTAGAGTGAGGGATGTGAGGGGCGCATAGGTTCGAACATCCTCTCGGAACTCACAAAAAAAACAAGGAGCATCCACTCCATCACTAAGTGTGCCTGACAAACACAGGCACGTGATGGAGCTGCCCACGGGGAGGAGCGGAGGTGTGTGCACAGCGCCTTCCTTCTTCCCCAGAAGAGCAAGGAAGGCGTGTATGCGCCTCCCTACTCCCCCAGGAGAGATGGGGAGGTGAATGCACAGCGCCTCCCTTCTCTCCCCACCCTGGCTGACCCTGACAACCGACTCTGATAACCGACCCTGGCATCTCTTAAGGACCACCCTTCTGACTGACCCTGGCAACCGACCCTGGCACCTCTTAATGACCACCCTTTTGACTGACCCTGGCAACCGACCCTGGCACCTCTTAAGGACCACCCTTCTGACTAATCCTGGCAACTGACCCTGGTAACTCTAAAAGACCATCCTTCTGACTGACCCTGGACACCGACCCTGGAAACTCTTAAGGACCACGCTACCACGTGACCGACCTTGGCAACCGACCCTGGCATCTCTCAAGGTCCACCCACCTGACTGACAGAGAGAGAGAGAGAGAGAGAGAGAGAGAGAGAGAGAGAGAGAGAGAGAGAGAGAGAGAGAGAGAGTGTGTGTGTGTGTGTGTGTGTTGGCACCAGCAGGGAGTGAAGGGAAGGCTGGCGGCGGGAGCGTGAAGTGCCACTCTCAGAAGAAGAGGGAAGGAAATAAGAAGAAAAGTGGCATTTTTCTAGCCTTTCCAGACGATACAAATCTATCATTTTCCTGCCTTGATCCACTCATTTCCGGCGTCAATTCTACCCTTTTCTACCTTAACCCTTTCATTACTGGAACGCATTTTTATCATGATTTTTTGTGTAATTAGACGATTTTACTTACATTAGGAAGGGTCTATGAAGGTGAAAAGATCAATGATCAGAGACTTCACTATTTATATCCCCACATAAGCTTCTGAAGCTGTATAAAGTCGCCAAATAGTACACAGAATGAATATAAAAACACGTCCTGGTACTGACGGGGTTAAATCATAAGACAAATGTACTTCATCTATACCCTTGTTCAGCCCTTATGAGGTGCCTGTAAAGGAGCAGCGGTGATCCGAGCGGCATTCAAGGGGTTTTCAAGCGGCAGTCAACACCACCCGCGCTCCAGCCCCGCTAATACCTGGGGCGTTTTTCCGTCAATGTGGTGCGGGTATACGTATGTAGTACCTTGGGGCTAAATGAACCAAACTCCCTTGTCTCGCAGTGATGCCAACGACCGCACCGTGTTCACTATATGCCGCTTCTCGCTACATCACTGAGGTTAAGCAACGATGGCTCTGGTTACTATATGTGTGTGTGTGTGTGTGTGTCTGTGCGTGTGTGTGTGTGTGTGTGTGTGTGTGTGTGTGTGTGTGTGTGTGTGTGTGTGTGTGTGTGTGTGTGTGTGTGTGTGTGTGTGTGTGTGTGTGTGTGTGTGTGTGTGTGTGTGTGTGTGTGTGTGTGTGTGTGTCTGTGCTTATGTGTATTTACCTAGTTGTATTTACCTAGTTGTAGTTTTACAGGGCCTGGGCTTTATGCTCGTGTGGCCCCGTCTCCATATCTACACTTATCCAATTTTTCTTTAAAACTATGTACACTCTTTGCTGACACCACTCCCTCACTCAAACTGTTCCAAGTCTCAACACATCTTTGCGGGAAACTAAATTTTTTAACATATCTCAGACATCGTCCCTTCCTTAGTTTCTTACTATGCGATCTTGTGCTTCTAAAGTCATATTCTTCTCTCAGGATCAGTTTCTCATTATCCACTTCATCCATTCCGTTAATCAATTTATAAACTTGTATCAGATCCCCTCTCTCTCTTCTGTGCTCCAAGGTTGGTAGATCCATAGCCTTTAGTCTCTCCTCATATGTCATCCCTTTAAATTCTGGAACCATTCTTGTAGCCATTTTTTGTAGTCTTTCTAATTTTCTTATGTATTTTCTTTTATGGGAGTCCACACAACTCCTGCATATTCCAATCTAGGTCTTATTTTAGTACTTATCAATTTCTTCATCATTTCCTTGTCCATATAGTGAAATGCTACTCCAATATTCCTTAGCAAATTATACGTCTCTCTGAAAATTCTATCAATATGGCTTAAAGGTTGATTATTTTCTTCCATTGTCACTCCCAAGTCCTTTTCCTTTTTTACTTTTTCTAGTTCTACTCCATCTCCCATCTTATAGATTCCCACTGGTTGTCTTTCACTTTTTCCCATTTCCATGACATGGCTTTTGTCCACATTGAATTCCATCTCCCATTTTTTGCTCCATTTCCAGATCTTGTTTAAGTCTTCCTGTAGTATTTCACAATCCTCTTTTTATTTAATGACTCTGCACAGTTTCGCATCGTCCGCAAACAGATTTATGTAGCTGTTCACTCCCTCTGGCATGTCATTTATATATACGAGAAAAAGTATTGGCGCCAATACTGACCCCTGTGGCACTCCGCTGTCTACTGTTCTCCACTTGGACTTCATATCTTTAACTATCGTCCTTATTTCTCTCCCCCTTAAGCCTTCAAAATAATGATGGAAGGTTTTCTTGAGAAATGATAATAACAATAACAACGATACTACTACTACTACTACTACTACT
>NW_025541562.1:57209-84709 GCF_017591435.1 Portunus trituberculatus | reverse complement strand
CTACCTAGTCAGCTTCCTTGACTTCATTCATAGTCACCTGGACAAACGGAACTCCACCTCTCTAGCAGTCGCTTTTGTGGACTTCAAGAAAGTCTTTGATCTGGTTGACCACACTGTTGTCATTAACAAAGCCATCAGTCTGGGTCTTCCCTCTCACCTGACAGCATGGCTGGCTGACTTCCTCACGGGACGCCGGCAAGCTGTACGTTTTCAAAAACATACATCCTCTTACCAACAACTAACGTGTGGCGTCCCTTAAGGCACCAAGATGGGTCCACTCTGCTTCCTGATACTGATTAATGACGCTCTGACAAACACGCCTCACCGCTGGAAGTATGTGGATGATTGCACCGTGGGTGTGTCAATTGACAACAAAAACCCAGACTACTCAGCACTTCAAACAACGTTGAACAGCCTGCAGAAGTGGTCGGCGGAAAGCAGGATGACAATCAACCACACCAAAACTGTAGTAATGCATATCTGCACCTCCTCGGCGGCAGTGCCTCCCCCCAAACTATTCCTGGGTCCTCACCCCCCTCCAAGTAGTTCGGTCAGCCAAGCTGCTCGGAGTCACAGTGGACGATCAGCTGACATGGAAATTACACGTTACTGCTACAGTGAGATCGGCAGCTTACAGACTTTACATGCTGCGCAGCCTTAATTCACTGGGCACACCAGCTGATGACCTTCATCCTGCCCAAATTTACGTATGCCTCACCAGTGTGGTCTTCCTCCCTCACCTACACTCAACAGCAACAACTGGAAAATGTCCAAAAAAGGGCCTGCAGAATCATACTTGGCCCTGCCTACACTGACTATGATCACGCCCTATCTACCCTCGATCTCCCCACACTGGCTACCAGACACCAAGCGGCCCTCGTCAAGATGGGTAGAGGCCTGCTGCGCCATTCACGACTACGGCATCTCCTTCCCCCTGACGCGCCCCAGCCAATCCATGCCACACGACACACAAACGTGGTCAAGCCACTCAAGGCCCCAAGAACTGACCATTATCATCATAGTGCTATCCCCTCCATGGTGCGAGCCATAAATAGCTAAGTTAAGGTTCTAATCTTGAATCTCCCTTAATCCCCATATGTACATCTTCATGTAATTCTGTCCCCCCCCCATGGTGCGAACCATAAACAACCATAAACAGCTAAGTTAAGGTTCTAATCTTAAGACTACCTCAATCCCCATATGTACATTTCCAGTATGTATGTACTGCAATTACTAATAAACCGTATTATTATTACACACACACACACACACACACACACACACACACACACACACACCGCGTAGTGTAGTGGTTGCACGCTCGATTCACAATCGAGATGGCCGGGTTCGAGTCCCGGGAAGCGGCGAGGCAAATGGGCAAGCCTCTTAATGTGTGGCCCCTTTTCACTTAGCAGTGAATAGGTACGGGATGTAACTCGAGGGGTTGTGGCCTCGCTTTCCCGGTATGTGTTGTGTGTGATGTGGTCTCAGTCCTACCCGAAGATCGGTCTATGAGCTTTGAGCTCGCTCTGTAATGGGAAAGACTGGCTGGATGACCAGCAGACGACCGAGGTGAATTACACACACACACACACACACACACACACACACACAGACACTCTCTCTCTCTCTCTCTCTCTCTCTCTCTCTCTCTCTCTCTCTCTCTCTCTCTCTCTCTCTCTCTCTCTCTCTCTCTCTCTCTCTCTCTCTCTCTCTCTCTCTCTCTCTCTCTCTCTCTCTCTATATATATATATATATATATATATATATATATATATGTGTGTGTGTGTGTGTGTGTGTGTGTGTGTGTGTGTGTGTGTGTGTGTGTGTGTGTGTGTGTGTGTTATAGTAATAAAATAATTATGATAATAATAATAATAATCAATATTATTATTATTACTATAATCATCATCATTATTATTAATATTAATATTCTTCTTCTTCTTCTTCTTCATCATCTTCTTCTTCTTCTTCTTCTTCTTCATCATCTTCTTTTTCATCTTCTTCTTCTTCATCTTATTATTATTACTATTATTATTATTATTATTTTTATTATTATCATTATTATTATTATTATTATTATTATTATTATTATTATTATTATTATTATTATTATTATTATTATTAACAACAACAATGATAGATATAATAGTAATAACATCAATAATAATAGTAAATTTAATAAAGATGAAAATGCTTATAATATCAATAATGACAAAAATAATGACAATGAATGGAAATAATAAAAATAATAATAGATTACTACTACTAGTATTGCTACTTCTACTACTACTACTACTATTACTACTACTACTACTAGTAATAATAAGATCCCACACTCCCCACCATATTCACTACTCTTGACCTATTCTGCTTTCGTTGATACTAGTGAATTTAATTGCCAATTCACTATTGCTAAGGGCCTCAAGCCAGGACTTACCGTAAAAAAAAAAAAGAAAAAAAATTCTACTAAGGTAGTGGCGGCGGCTTAGTAGAGAAGTCTCCACTAGCAAGACCCGCACCCCTGCTGAGTCAAGCGTGCTACCACTGCGTGTGCGTCAGTGTGTGTGTGTGTGTGTGTGTGTGTGTGTGTGTGTTCTTACGCCTAGAAATAAGATCGTAGTAAAATGACTGATAGTGGTGATGCAGTGAATTGTCACTTAATGACATCAACAAAAAGACAAGTCCACAATTAAAGCGCGCTATCACCACGCTACTTTACGCAGAGAGAAGACAAGATCCACCTAACTCTGTACTACTAGAGGAACTGAGAAGTATCCGAGAGGAAATAGCTGAGGTAAAACAATGGAAACAAGAGGTCCAGCGTTTGTCAGAGGGTCTTGATAACGCTTACAGGATAATCCATAATCTTCTTCTCTTGCTTTTCCCATATCTATATGGGGTCGCGGTTCCTTATCAGCCTTTTCCACTCTCTCTTGTCTAATGCTTCCTCTCCACTGAGGTCCTTCTCTCTCAAGTCGTCCGTCCCGTATACAGTCATTCCATCTTCTTCTTGGTCTTCCTCTTCCTCTTACTCCTTCCACCTGTAACTCCATCATCCTTCTACCAATCCATTCTTCATTTCTCCTTTTACAATGTCCGTACCACTGAAGCCTTCTTTCTTGCATCTTCTTTCCCACTTGCGTCACCTTAGCTGTCCCTCTAATTCTCTCGTTCCTGATCCTATTCCTCCTTGTCACACCCAGCATCCATCTCACCATTCTCATCTCTGCCACTTCTATCTTTCTTTCCTGTGCTTTCTTAATTGGCCAAGTCTCCGAACCATATATCATCGCTGGTCTTACCACTGTACGATACATCATGCCTTTCACTCTTGCACTAACATTTTTTTCACATATCAGTCCAGAGCATTTTCTCCAATTTTTCCATCCTGCTTGTTTCCTCCCATTTATTTCTCTATTCAGTTCACCATCTTGCGACAGATTTGAGCCCAAGTACCTGAAAACCTCCACCTTCTTTAACCTTGCCAAGTACAACTGGTTGCCATCATCTTGTTGTCCCATCTGCATGTATTCTGTTTTGTCCCGACTTATATTTAGTCCTCTACTTTCCAATGCGTCCCTCCACCTGTTCAATTTCTCCTCCACTTCCTCTCTGGTCTCCGCCACCAAGACTATGTCGTCGGCAAATAACATAGTCCATGGGGCCTCCTCCAGTACGTCCCTCACTATCACATCCATGACCAGATTGAAGAGGTATGGACTCAATGTTGACCCCTGATGTAGCCCAACTGTCACGGGGAACTTGTCCGTCACCCCGACCGCTGTCCTCACTTGTGTGTTATTCACCTCTGTATATATCCTAGCACACCCTCACATACTTTTCTGGTACTCCCTTCTCCCGCATGCACCTCCACACTTCCTCCTTTGGTACTCGATCATATGCCTTTTCCAAGTCAATAAAAACCAGGTGTAATCTCTTCTGTTTCTCTCTGTACTTCTCCATTAGCTGTCTCAACGCAAAGATGGCATCTGTTGTACTTCTTCCTGGCATAAACCCAAACTGGGCTTCCGTTATTTCTGTACATTCCCTCAGTTTTCTGTCCATTACTCTTTCATATACCTTCATTGTATGACTCATAAGCTTTATCCCTCTATACTTTTCACAGTCCTGGATGTCCCCTTTCTCTTTGAAAATTGGTACCAGGGTACTGCAGGCAAAAAATATACATATACATATAAACATTTTTTGTTGTTGTTAAAGCATCTCATGCAAATGTTTTTAAGGTGTTTTAGAAAAAAAAAACTATTTCGATTAAAATTTTGTATATATACAATATTTGTTTAATGAACTGAAATATATATAAAAAGTTTTTTCAGCATTTATGCACCGACATTTAGAAATGTAGGCAAAATAAGTATATACACCATCACCATACAACATCTTATAATGTGTTTTTAAGGTATTTAATGAAAAAATCAACACACAATATTTGTTGAAATGCCTTTATTATGTATTTTTAAGATGCTTTATGAAATAAAAGAATTTTTTATTACATTAAAGTGTTTCCTACGATTTTATACACCAAAACTCAAAAATACAGGCAAAACAAGTATATACACAATATTTCTTATAACGTCTTATTGATTTGTTTTTGAGGTGCTTTATGAAAAAAATGTACTTCTTGAAAAGCCTTTTTTATGTTTATAAAGTGTTTTATGATAAAAAAAAATTCGCCTGAAATTTTTGTATATTAAATCTATTTACATTGTTATGCTAATAAAAATAATCCAATTAAGAAAACCGAAATAAAAGTAACAAGACGTGTTTTAATGATAAAAACAAGGGTTATTTTAGGGATTTTCAGCACGTTATGCACTCTCAGAAAGCCAGGCAAAACAAGTATATATGTTACAGTCAAACTGTGAAATCAGTCATTTCGTGAAATGACTGATTTTCTTAGTCATTACATGTATTGCCTGCGGAGGCCAGTCAGTTCACGAAATGACTGAAAATTATAGCCATTTCATGAAATGACTAAATTTTTTGCCCAGCTATTTCACGAAATGACTAAAGAAATTTACGGTATTTTGTTTTTGACATGTGATAGGTGAAATAAAGTAGAAATTCATACATATATAATTTGTTTTTATTCAAATACAGTATATTTTAAAAACATGTTAAAATTCATAAAAAATTACAAATCTACATAATTTGTTTTTATTCAAATACAGTATATTTTAAAAGCATGTTAAAATTCATAAAAAAATTACAAATCTACATAATTTGTTTTTATTCAAATACAGTATATTTTAAAAGCATGTTAAAATTCATAAAAAATCACATATTACAAAAGTACAACTGTAGTTAAAAAATAAATCACTTAAACAATAGAATTACATATGACAACACAATCACTCATTCATGCTACTTGTTTGTACAATTAAGGCTGTTATGACATCTACTATTGCAAAGCTGTTTAGATTTGAAACATTTACATCAGTTTGATTGGCATTTTTTTTTTTACCATTACAAGAACACTTAACAAAACCTTGTCCTCCATTGACAGATTCTTTGATAACGGCTTCTCGTAGAGAAATTTCTGTATCACTGTTAATGTCACCCTCTCTCAGCAATCTTTCAGGACAAATGTCAAATTGATTCCTTGAATAGCTTCCTTTTAGAACACCACTTTTGGTAGCTACTTTGTACTGATCGTTTATGCTCCTACTCACTATAACTCCTAAGATGTTCCTTTGGTCTCCACGACCTCGATCAACTAAAGGAATGGGAAGAGCAACGTTGTCTCCTATCTCACCTACTTTTAACTCTATTCGGCTTCTCTTCACCATACGCTCCGCTTGTTGTTTCTGGGATTCGCTGGCAGCTATACGTTGGGAGTTGATGCTGTGTTGCAGTTGATCAAGATCAGAGTGATGAGGGAATACAGGTTCATGTTCTTGTTCTTGTTCTTGTTCACTGGCAGCTATACGTTGGGAGTTGACATCAATTTCTTGCTCATCCTCGTTAATTTCGGTTGCGACTGGTTCGTGGACTGTACTTTCTGTTTCAGGATTGTTGGTATCAGTTTCTCTTTCTTGAAGCAAGGTTACAAGGTCTTGTTCAGACTGCGTGATAGGCAGAATTCTTGGAGAATTGAACAAATTTTATGCCCGTTGCCCAGTCCGTTGAGTTATTATCAGCCATCCAAGCAACAAGCATGTCCTTTATGTCACCATTTGCTCTCTCCACAGAGCCTTGACTCTGTGGGTGTCTTGGCTTACCATGAACGATGGATAATTCAGGCCACATGGAACACAGTTCAGTAATGATCTGAGCAGTAAACTCAGAACCATTGTCTGATTGAAGAATTACAGGAGCCCCAAGAGAAGAAAAATATCAGCTAGTTGGAATGCTACTTCAGCTGCACGCTTTGATTTGAGTGGACGCAGAACGCAAAACTTTGTTAAGTGGTCTTGGTAAACCATAATCCATTTGTAAGTTCTACACGACATAGACTGCATGTCAATAAGATCTACCTGCCCACGTGATAAAAATTCACTAGTCAGAATAGGTTTAACCACAACTCCCTTTGTCATTGGTCGCTTTCTCTTTTTCTGACATTCCTGACACAACGATTTGAATAGTTCAACTGTATCCCGCTGAATATTGGCGTATTTCACTTGGAGTTCTCTAGTCATTCTATCTCAACCACCGTGCCCAGTTGCAACATGGGCCCTCTTAACTATGTCATAAGTGTCTTCAATGGAGACATAGTACACCGGTGTTTCATCTGGGGTTTGTCGTTTCTTACTAAGTTTCTCAATATCACCACACTGTAGCACTTCATATTTACTCAGAAGGTAGTATTGATGGCGACTCTTAGTGTTCTTCCTTTCACTAGTTGTACGAATGTCCTCAATAATTTGGAAATATTCTTCTTTCGGAATGAGATATTTGCGACACTTCTCATACCTAGAATATAATTCTTCACGAAATTTTAACTTTATGCTTTCAGACATCTTGTGAAGGAACTGGATTCAACTGGAATCAGCAAAGAGACTCGGAGCTGAGTGTTTAGTGTGTGCTCTCAGTGTGACTGAGCTGAACTGACTGATTAGTATTGGTGGGTGTATCACTGTCAATGACGTCATGGCTGTCAATGGACGTCAAACAGCTAGTTCACATCGTCAAACCACTAGTTCACATTTTGCCTAATTCAAAACAGCCATATAGTGTAAGAAGCATGACAATAATTCAGTCGTTTCATTAAATGGCTATAATTTTCAGTCATTTCGTAAACTGACTGGCCTCCGCAGGCAATACATGTAATGACTAAGAAAATCAGTCATTTCACGAAATGACTGATTTCACAGTTTGACTGTAACATATACACTATATTTGTTAAAACAATCTGTCTTTCTGTTTCTATGGTGATTAATGAAAAAAAAACTTTCTTGATTGAAAATTATGTATGCTGAATCATTTTACATTGTTACACCTTAAAACAAGAAAAATGATGAAAATAAGGCAAAATAGAGTAACGAAAGAAAAGTTACAAACACGTGTAATTATGTAAAAAATTGGTTATTTATATGTTTTCCAGCATTTGATGGACCAAAACTTAAAAATACAATACATTGATAATAATTTTTTTAATGAAAAGAATAATGACTTGATAAATTGTGTTTTTTATATTGAAATCATTTTATATTATCATGTTTCAAAACAATAATACTGATAAACCAATATTTTGAAGCGAAATAAATGTGGTTTTCAGCTTTTTATTCACCAAAACTCAGAAATAAAGCCAAAACAATTATATACACACTGTTTGTTTAAGGAAGTGAAATGTGCAAAAAACAATTATCATTTTGGTGTTTTACAACATTTTATGGAGCAAAATTCGGAAATGCATGCAAAACAAGTGTATACAAAATAATTGTTATAATATTTTGTTTTTATATTTTTACGATGTTTTATAAAAAACTATCTCAATTTTTTTTTTTATAATTTTATAATTATATTTCAAATCTATAGAATTAATCAAGCTGAATCAAAGTAACAAGGACGCGTTATTATATTGGTTTTCAGGTTCTAATGTAGCAAAACTAAAAAATGCAGGCAAAATCCTGATATACACACTATTTCTTTAAAGAAATGAAAATTGCAAAAAAATGTGTTATTTTAGTTTTTTCCAGCATTTTATGCACAAAATCTCAGAAATATTTGTTACAACGTTTTATTTTTGTGTTTCCATGTGTTTAATAAAAAAAATCTTATAGATTGAAAATTATTTATATAGAAGTCATTTTTCATTATTGTGCTTCAAAACAATAAACTGATGAAAATAAGCAAATATATAGATACGAATTAGAGTAACAAAAAACCGTGTTGATTTAGTAGTTTTTACGTTTTCAAGCACCAAAACTCAGAAACGCAGGCAAACACGTGTCTATAAACAGTATTTCTTTAAGGAAATGGAATATGAAAATGTAATATAGATGTTTTCCAGCATCTGAAATGCTATCAAAGTAAGTATATATACAATATTTTTTGAAACGTCTAATCATAATGTTTTTTAAGGTGTTAAAAAAAATATCGATTGAAAATTTCGTATATTGAAGTTATTTAACATTGATATACTTTAAAACAATAAAATTGCTGAAAGAAAGCCAAATGAGAGAAACGAAATCAGAGAAACAAAAACGTGTTATTTTAGTGATTTTAACCTTTTTATCCACCAAAACTCAAATGCAAGAAAAGCACGTACATACACAATTTTTGTTAAAGCAAAAGGAATATGCAAAAAAATCGTTATTGTTATATTTCCTATTATTTTATGCTCTCAAACTCAGATACGCAGACAAAACGAGTATATACACAATATTTGTGTAAACGTATTTTTCATATGTTTATAAGGTGTTTTATGAAAAACACTATATCGACAGAAAATATTGTATATTGAAGTCATTTACACTGATATGCTTGAAAACGATAAAATTGATGAAAATCAGCAAATATAGAGAAAAGAAATTAAAGTAACAAAAACGTGTTATTTTAGTGGTTTTCAGCTTTTCATGCACCAACACTCAGAAATTCTGGCAAATCGTGAATATAAGCAATATTTGTTTCAGGAGATGAAATATACAAAAAATGGGTTTCTTTGATGTTTTCCATCATTTTATGCAGCAAAATTCAGTAATGCAGGCAAAACATGTATATACAAAATATATGTTAAAATGTGTTTTTAAAGTTTATTTACCCCTCTCCTGATAAACATTACGAGTGTAGTTATGATATTTCTGTGTGCATTTTTCTCGTGTAATGGTGTGATAAGTCACCCTTCCCCCTTTTAAAACAGTGTCGAGAATCATTGCCCCATGTCACGGTGTCACGGGTTGTTTTCTCTTATGCTCTGTAGGTTGTGGAGTAATGATATATGTGTAGTGTGACATACTGGTGAGTGAAGTTGCATAACTCTCTACTCTCCCTCGTGGATCTGTTTCCCCATGATCATTAATGTTATATGTTGGTTCCTTTGATATATTATCATTGGTAATTATGGTGCATGTTACTAAAGTTACCTTGGGTTAATATATACTATTTTTATGAGTTGCATTGAAAATTCCTTCCCCTTTAATTTCTGGCACGTTTGAGTTGGGTTAGATGTTAAGTCAGATGCTAAAGTAGTTTCTCTTTGAACTCAGGCGTAACAAACTATATACACAATATTTTTTTAAATGTCTCATTGATGTGTTTTAAGGTATTTTATAGAAAAAAATATCTCTATTAAAAATTTTTCATATACACATTATTTGTTTAAGGAACTAAAACATGTAAAAAAATATGTTATTATGGTGTTTTCCAGCATTTTATGCACCAAAAATTAGAAATGCAAAGAAAACAATTATCTATTCAATATTTGTTAAAATATTTTATTGGTGTGTTTTTAAGGTGTTTAATGAAAACAATTATATCGATTTAAAATTTTGTATATTGAAGACATTTTATATTCTTATGTTTCAAAACCGTAAAATTGATTAAAATATGTCAATATCATGAAACGAATTAAATGTAAAGAAAACGTGCTTTCTATTGATTTTCAGCTTTTTATGCACCAAAACTCAGAAATGCAGGAAAAATAAATAAATACAAACTTTTTGTTTAAGGAAGTAGAATATGCAAAGGAAGAGTTACTTTGTTTTTTTCTTTTATTTTATGAACCAAAACTCAGAAATCCAGACAAAACGTGTATACACAGATTATTTCTTTAAGGAAATGAAAGATGTAAAAAATGTTATTTTGGTTCTTTCCAGTATTTTATTCACAAAAACTCAGAAATGCAGGCAAAAACAAATATATAAACAACATTTGTTAAGACGTTCCTATTTTTTTTGTGTTTTAAGCTATTTTATAAAAAAACTACCTTGATTGACAATTTTCTTTATTGAAGTAATTTTACATTGTTAGGTTTCAAAACGATAAAATTAAGGAAAATAAGCTAACATAGAGAAACGAAATAGTAGTAACAAAAACATGTTATTTTAGTGGATTTTAGCTTTTTATGCACCAAAAGTCAGAAATGTAGGCAAAAAGCGCATAATAATCACACTATTTGTTTAAGGAATTCAAATATGTAAAAAAACAAGTCATTATGGTGTTTTCCAGGGTTTTATACATCACATTCAGATATGCACTCAAAACAAAGGTATATGCATTATCTATTAAAACGTCCAGTTTATTTAAGATATTTAAAAAAAAAAAAATCTATCGATTCAAAATTTTGTAGATTGAAATGTACATTGCAATGTTTCAAAACGATAAAATTTATGAAAATAATTCATTATAGGGAAACGAAATTACAGTAATGAAAAAGTGTTATATTAGTACTTATAACCTTTTTAAGCACCAAACCTGAGAAATGCAGGCAAACCGCGTATATACAATATTTGTTGAAGCAAGTGAAACACACATCATATGCACCAAAACTCTGAAATGCCTGCAAAACGAGCATATACTTAATAAATATTTGTGTAAACGTCTTTTTTTATGTGTTTATAAGGTGTTTTATAAAAAAAACTCTCCATAGAAAACTTTGTATATTGAAGTCATCTAATTGTTATACTTGAAAACGATAAAATTGATGAAAATATGCTAATATAGGAAAACGATATTAAAGCAACAAAAACGTGTTATTTTAGTGGTTTTGAACGTTTTATGCCCCATAAAAAATATGTACACGATATTTGTTAAAACGTCTTTTTTTTTCTTTTTTTAGGTCTTTCATGAAAAAAAAAGAAAACCTGGATTGAAAATTTTGTGCACTTAATTAATTCTACATTTCTATGTTTCAGAACTGGTCGGGGCCCCTTGGCGAACACCAATCGATGACTCTATCACTGCTGACTTTAAGATGTTTTTTGTACAAGTATACATTGCCTTTATTGCCTTCACCATTATTCTGCCACATCCTAAACGTTTTAAATTTTCTACAAACTTATCTCTAGGGACTCAATCATATGCCTTACTGAAGTCTATAGATAATACATAGAGTTTTCTTTTCTGCTTTAAACAAAATTACTAGTTTATTAAAACACCAAACAGTTGGGTGATACATATAAGTGAACACTAAATAAAAAATCAATAATGAGAATAGTCTCCACGTTACATCAAATACACTCAGTAAAGCTGGACATATTCCTGTATAACTTTTGTTCTTGTTTAAGTCATTTGTGCCCTGGTCAAGTTCTCTCAAAGAAAATGGGTCGTCTAAAACTGGTATATATATATATATATATATATATATATATATATATATCTATATATATATATATATATATATATATATATATATATATATATATATATATATATATATATATATATATATATATATATATATATATATATATATATATATATATATATATATATATAGATCATCAAAATTATCATTGCTAATCTCATTTCTTTCAGCTAGAGACCCCTCGGATTCCAAAGCACGCATGGTTCCACTGTATATTGTCTTATTTATTTTTTTATAGATTTTAAAGCGTAACAATGTAAAATAACATTAATATACAACATTTTTAATCCAGGGAATATTTTTTTTCGTAAAATACTTAAAAAGCACATGCATAGAATGTTTTAACAAATATTGTGTACATAATTTTGTTGCCTATTTTTCTGAGTTTGGTGCCCAAAATGCTGTAAACCACCAAAACTATTTTTTGTTTAATATTTCCTTAAACGAATAATGTGTACATACTCGTTTTGCATGCATTTCTTTGTTTTGATGCATAAAAAAGCTGAAAACTTCTGAAATAACACAGTTTTCACACTTTTCTTTCTTTTCTCTATATTAGCTTATTTTCATCAACCTTTTCATTTTGAAGCAAATGAATTATATATACAATATTTTCAATCGAAATTTTTTTTTTCACAAAACCCCTTCAAAACACATATATAAGATGTTGAAAAAAAAAAAATAGTCAATATACTTGTTTTCCCTGCATTTTTAAGTTTTAGTTCATAAAATGCTGGAAAATAGCAAAATATCCATTTTTTTCACAAAACACTTCCTTTAACAAATATTCTGTATATACGCGTTTTTCTTGCTTTTCTTAGTATTGGTGCGTAAAAAGCTGAAAACCACTAAAACAAGACATTTTTGTTACTTTTAATTTGTTTCTGAATTTTCGTTTATTTTCATCAATTTATAATTTCAAAGCATAGCACTGTAAAATATAATTATATTTTACAGTGCTATGCTTTGAATTTTGCATATTGATTATAATCAATATGCAAAATTTTCGAGCTAGTATTTTTCATAAAGCACCTTAAAAACACATAAAAAAAGGTGTTTTAACAAATATTGTGTATATAATTAATTTGATGCTGTTCTGAATTTTGATGCATAGAATGCTCTAAAACACCGGAATACCAATTTTTTTTTTCTATATACATTTTAGTTCGTTAAACAAATTGTGTGTATATACGCGTTTTCCCTGCATTTTTGCTTTGGTGCATAAAATGCAGATAACTACTAAAATAAAACTTTTTTCTTACTTTTATTTCCTTTCTCTTTATTGATTTATTTCCTCAATGATATAATTTTGAAGTACAACAATATAAAATAACTTATATATACAATATATATATATATATATATATATATATATATATATATATATATATATATATATATATATATATATATATATATATATATATACAGTCAAACTGTGAAATCAGTCATTTCGTGAGATGACTATAGTCATTACATGTATTGCCTGCGGAGGCCAGTATATATATATATATACTGAATTATATGCTTGTTACACTATATGGCTGTTTTGAATTAGGCAAAATGTGAACTAGTGGTTTGACGATGTGAACTAGCTGTTTGACAGCCATGACGTCAGCTCAGTCACACTGAGAGCACACACTAAATACTCAGCTCCGAGTCTCTTTGCTGATTCAGTTGAATCCAGTTCCTTCACAAGATGAAAGCATATACCTATTCTGACTAATGAATTTTCATCACATGGGCAGGTAGATCTCATTGACATGCAGTCTATGTCGTGTAGAACTTACAAATGGATTATGGTTTACCAAGACCACTTAACAAAGTTTTGCGTTCTGCGTCCACTCAAATCAAAGCGTGCAGCTGAAGTAGCATTCCAACTAGCTGATATTTTTCTTCTCTTGGGGCTCCTGTAATTCTTCAATCAGACAATGGTTCTGAGTTTACTGCTCAGATCATTACTGAACTGTGTTCCATGTGGCCTGAATTATCCATCGTTCATGGTAAGCCAAGACACCCACAGAGTCAAGGCTCTGTGGAGAGCAAATGGTGACATAAAGGACATGCTTGTTGCTTGGATGGCTGATAATAACTCAACGGACTGGGCAACGGGCATAAAATTTGTTCAATTCTCCAAGAATTCTGCCTATCACGCAGTCTGAACAAGACCTTGTAACCTTGCTTCAAGAAAGAGAAACTGATACCAACAATCCTGAAACAGAAAGTACAGTCCACGAACCAGTCGCAACCGAAATTAACGAGGATGAGCAAGAAATTGATGTCAACTCCCAACGTATAGCTGCCAGTGAACCAGAACAAGAACAAGAACATGAACCTGTATCCCCTCATCACTCTGATCTTGATCAACTGCAACACAGCATCAACTCCCAACGTATAGCTGCCAGCGAATCCCAGAAACAACAAGCGGAGCGTATGGTGAAGAGAAGCCGAATAGAGTTAAAAGTAGGTGAGATAGGAGACAACGTTGCTCTTCCCATTCCTTTAGTTGATCGAGGTCGTGGAGACCAAAGGAACATCTTAGGAGTTATAGTGAGTAGGAGCATAAACGATCAGTACAAAGTAGCTACCAAAAGTGGTGTTCTAAAAGGAAGCTATTCAAGGAATCAATTTGACATTTGTCCTGAAAGATTGCTGAGAGGGTGACATTAACAGTGATACAGAAATTTCTCTCCGAGAAGCCGTTATCAAAGAATCTGTCAATGGAGGACAAGGTTTTGTTAAGTGTTCTTGTAATGGTAAAAAAAAAAATGCCAGTCAAACTGATGTAAATGTTTCAAATCTAAACAGCTTTGCAATAGTAGATGTCATAACAGCCTTAATTGTACAAACAAGTAGCATGAATGAGTGATTGTGTTGTCATATGTAATTCTATTGTTTAAGTGATTTATTTTTTAACTACAGTTGTACTTTTGTAATATGTGATTTTTTATGAATTTTAACATGCTTTTAAAATATACTGTATTTGAATAAAAACAAATTATGTAGATTTGTAATTTTTTTATGAATTTTAACATGCTTTTAAAATATACTGTATTTGAATAAAAACAAATTATGTATGTATGAATTTCTACTTTATTTCACCTATCACATGTCAAAAACAAAATACCGTAAATTTCTTTAGTCATTTCGTGAAATAGCTGGGCAAAAAATTTAGTCATTTCATTAAATGGCTATAATTTTCAGTCATTTCGTGAACTTTTTTTTTTTTTTTTTTTTTTTTTTTAGAAGAAAGGGGGTGAGAGAGAGAGCTAGCTAAAGAGAAAGAGGGGTTAAGAGAATGGGTGAAAGAAAGTAGGAGAATAACAGGTAGTGGGCTTGACCACTTTGCTAGTTGTTTGTATGTTTTTAAGAAATCATTAGATATAAAAATCGTTAGTATTACCAATTACAGAAAATTCTAATATTATTGTTAGTATCAACATTATTATTACCACCATTATTATTATTATTATTATTATTATTATTATTATTATTATTATTATTATTTATTTTTTTTTTTTTTTTTTTTTTTTTTTTATTTAAGTGTTTAAAGTATAAGGTTATTCATGTAATTATTGGTGTTGGTTCATCCATTCTACTTACATTGCTTGATTTAGGGAACCATGTATGTGTGTTGTCGTGGGGTGTCACTAGCATGTCATATTGTTCAGGTTCGCTTAGTCTTATTGTTTCCCAAGTGTTTTTCGCTTTGTGATGGTTGGATATGTTTAATGGTGTGATATTATATTTTATGTGTAGATTGTACGAGCTCAATTGGTCTTCTTCGTTACAGTTGATAAATCTTAACGCTTTATTTAAAACTGTTTGCATTTTTCTTTTTGAGTATTTGATGCCATGCAAATAGGGATGGAAGGGTACTCCATGACTGGAATTAGTAGTGTTTTAACTAGTGTGGCTTTTGTTTGTGGTGTTAGATTACTAAATCTTCTAAGTTGAGATAGTATACCATTTCCTTTGTTTATTGTTTTGTTATATGTCCTACATAACCAGTGGTTGTGATGTTGAGACCTAGAAGTTTACCGCCTTTGCTAGTTTCAATGTCTTTTCCATTTACTTTTATTTTCTTTGTTTTATGTTGTGCTAATGGTATTATTTTGAATTTTTCTTCGCTTGTTCTTATTTTCCATTTCCTCTCAAATTTGTTTATTCTTTCAATTTCTCTTTCGACTTTAGCTTTCATCATCAGTTTGGATTTGCTTGGTGTTGTTATTATTTGGGTGATGTCATCTGCATACATGGTGTCCAGACATCCATATTCTGGTGGGGGAAGGTCGTTAGTATATAATGTGTACAAAGTTGGAGATAATACACTTCCTTGTGGGACACCACTTAATAATTCCATGCAGTTACTGTACTCATTACCTAAATTTATCCTTGCTTTTCTGTTATTTAAAAAGCTACATATTATTTTTTCTAGTATTTCAGGAAGGCCTAGTCTCAGTATTTTATATTTTAGACCATTATGCCAGACCTTATCGAAGGCCTTTGCTACGTCTCTAAGTACCATGTATACCTGTCTTTTCTCTGCAAATGCGTTGGCGATAAATTCAGATGTTGTTGTAATTGCAGTATGTGTACCTTTGTATGTTCTAAACCCGTGTTGTCTTTCTTTAATTATGTTATTTTCAGATAGGAAGTTATTTAGTCGTGATTGAATAAGTTTTTCGAAAATTTTTCCAGGTACTTCGAGTAAGGATATAGGCCGGTAATTAATAGGGTTTATTGGACTCTTATCTTTTTTAGGGATAAATTTTATTATTGCCTCTTTAAAGGCACTTGGAAAGTATCCAATTGCTAAACATGCATTAAAAATATTTTTTAGTTGTTCCAGTGTTTTATATGTACATTTTTCTAAAATTGTTTTATTTATTTTAGTGGTGCCAGGGGCTTTATTTTTAGATCTTCTTATATAGGTTTTGATTTCTTCTGTTGTAATTTCTCTGGTGTTATAATTTTCGTTGTTTAATCTATTTAATTCGACTGTGAAATAAGGTTTAACTCTATTGTTGTTTATGTTAATGTATCTATCAATGTGGTCAGAATGTTGTTTGTCAAAGTTTTGTTCTTCCTCCTCTGTAATTTTAAAACATTTTTCCATGTTTCCTCCATTAATTGGCATTTTTCTTTATCAGAATAGTATTTTTTTCCCTCTGTATCTTTCATATAGTTAGTATGGTTAGTTTTCTTTCCTTTTAGTATTTTTATTTTATTCCAAAATTGTTTGCTATTTTTACTGTTATCTGATAAAAACTTTATTTGGTCTTCCCAGTTTTTGTTATAGGCTTCCTTGCATCTTTCTTTCAATTCTGTTTTTATTCTTAGATAATCCCTGTATTTTGGTAACGTCCAGCCATATAATGTAGCATCTTGTTGTAGGTTTTTAAATTGGGTTTCTAGTTGTTTAATTTCTGGTGTAATGTTTAACTGATATATATATTGGTGTGTAGATTTTGGGATGGATGTTTCCATAGCATTTTTTACTGTTTTAGTCCATTCTGTTATTGCGTTCTCTATTTGTTCGAAATTACTTCCCTCAAAGTTGGTAACATTTATATGGGCATCTAGTTTGTGCTGGAACAAATCCCAGTCAGCCTTATTAATCTTGTATGTTTTTTGTTTCTCGATAATAAAAGGTGTTGTGGAGAGCTTAAGTATTACAGGTAGGTGATCAGAAGTAGTTATATCCCCTTGCTCAATGATGTGGTTCAAGTAATGGTGTTTGTTGGCAAAAATTTTATCAGGGGTTGTGGATGAGTTGTGGCTTAAAAATGTAGGGAAATACGGACCAAGATGTATTAATTTGCCTTGATTTACAAGGTTAGATAAACTTTTGCCCACTGTATTATTATCTCTGTTTCCAAAAATTGAGTGTCTACCATTGAAGTCTCCCAATATGTATGTTGGAATACTGTTGCTTAATAGTCTGTGCATGTCTGTGTATGGTAAAAAGGGGCGTCTGGGAGGTAAGTATGTTGTGGCAGCTTGAATAGGTCCTAGGCTTGTGTCAATCTCTATTGCTATAAAATCAGTGTCAAAATCGTCGAATAATCTGTGGTTTATGTTGTGTTTTATGCCAATTGCTGAACCGTCGTAAATATTCTCAGTATAGTTTATTTTGTAAATTATGTATCCAGGGATCTTTAATTCATCACTGTTTTTTAAACCATGGCTATTTAATAAAAGAATGTCTGGGTCATTTTCCAAGTAATACGGTATTAGTGAGTTTTTATTTGTTTTCCAGTTTAGTATGTTGTGTTGGATAATTGTTATATTGTGTTTAGTGATGCAGAGTCTTTTTGGTGCGTGGGTCTCTGTGTTCTGGAGGAGAACGTTCCTGTATAAGTCCAGGCCTGATTTTTCTAAATTCGTCATTTTCCACTAAGAAAAAGCAGTTAGACAAAGTTATTTCCTCTTTCAGTTTTACGTAAAAGTTGTTCTTCTTCAAGCTTGTTATTGGTATATGTCCATTTGATTTTTCTCTTTCTTACCTGTTTTATTAGTTCAACGGTTGAAAAGTCTTGGGGCCATCCATTTTCTTTTGTTGTGTAAAATTTTAATCCTAGGTCTTTTACCCTTAATTTGTTTTTTGGTGTAACTTCATAATTTATGCTGGTATTACTTAGGCTTTTTGTTTATTTAGGCCTTTTCACTATTTATACTAGTGTTACTCAAACTTTTTTGTCTATTTAAGTGGTTTTGTGGTGTATGTGTATCATTTTGAGTGGTGTTTTGACTCATGGCATCGGTCTCAGGTATTTCATTGCTTTCACAAGGAATAATTATGTTTGGTAGGCTGTTTGCGCTTAAGATTTTGTTAAGCTCCTCAGCGTAGGAGCCAGGCCTTACCTGATCTTTATATTGTGCGTGTGCTACGCAGGTATGAATTTTTAGTAATTCTTCCTTTGTGATTTTTGGGATGGCGTTGGTTGTAACTTTGCTTTGAATGTTAAGGCCGGTGATGTTAGAGTATGTCATGTTTTGTTTGTTGTTTTGTTGTGTTCTCTTTTCTTTAATGATGTCTTTCCTTCTGGGACATTTCATTGCCAGGGTACTGTGGTTGTCTCCACAGTTTAGGCATTTTTTGTAGAGTTCCTGGCATTGATGCCATACATGTCCCTCTGTGCTGCATTCTGAGCAGATCTTATAATCCCTACTTTTCGGGCATTCATTAGTGTGGTGTTTTTCTAATGCGTAGCATCGCATGCAGCTTTGAATGTGGATATATGTTTCTATTTTAATTTCATGACCAGGGATGCTTATTTGGAATGCTTTAAGTCCCTTTTCTGTGCATAATTTTGCCAGTACTGTCGAAGTAAATGTTATTTTTAGAGTAGGTGAGTTTGGGAACTTAAAAATGTGGTCAATTTCATTTTCATTTATCCAATCATTTTTCTTCGTGATTTCTTCTCCAATGTCGACGGCATTCCTTTCGTAGATCAGATCATCTACTCTGGGAATGATCACGCTTTTTCTTGCTTTTAGGTCAGGAGGTATTATGGGGGTAAATTCGTTGTCGGTGAGTTCTTGTCTGGTGTCGGCGGCGAAGATATTGTCAGCATGTTCCTCATTGATGGTTAACACAACAAAACCATCGTGTGTTGTGAAAATCCTGCTGATCTCAATGTCCTTCTTGCATAAAATTTCTATTATCTTCAACTTTTTATCCTTTTCAGTGGAGTTCCTACATTTTATTTTTATGCGCGCCATTCTATCCCATTCTGCAGCCCGTAGGAACAGAGCAGAAAAGCACACACATACACAAACAAAATAAAAATCCTAAAAAGGGGCCAAGGCCCGACACACGACACAGCTAAATATAGAAAAAGGAAGGAGCCTGCCTAAGCAAATCAGTTTGTCAGTCCAGTTGCTAACAACTGTCGCAACCGACCTGACTTGCGCCTGAACCTATCCAAGATTTTGCCCGACCTTGATCCAGGTGGCTTAAGGCAGCACTCTAAAGGCCCCCCTTGGCAAGCCGCGGGGGTTCACCTTCACCACCTGGAGGACGCTGAAGGCGAAAAGAGAAAGATTCAGTAGGAGGAGAAAGGTGCCTGGGCGGGACTCAACCCTGGGGGAGTCCCCGGTACACAGGGCTTATTGCCTGGGCAGGACCCCCAAGTGGGAGTCCCCCTTGAGCAGGACTTTTGGCAGAAAAGCCAGGCAGTAGACCAGTGCTTTGTTCCTTTTATCCGTTTCCTCGTCAGTTACCTCGGTCACTAGGGTACCAGAGAATTCTGACTCGGCCGGTGTAGGTGTAGGAGCGAGCAACAACCTTCAGCCAACCAGAGAGCGGGCTGAGAAGTGCGCTGAATTTTTGGAGCGCGTGGTTGTGGTCCTGGTGAGAGCGAAATGAGTTTTGTTACATAAAACGCTGGAATACACCAAAATAACCTCTTTTTGACATATTTCACTTCCTTAGACAAATAGTGTGTTTTGCCTGCAATTCTGAGTTTTGTTGCATAAAACGCTGGAATACACCAAAATAACCCATTTTCTACATATTTCAGTTCCTTAGACAAATTGTGTGTTTCCGTAGCATTTCTGTGTTTTGGTGGAAAACAGCAAAACTGATAAAATTACACGTTTTTCTTAATTTTACTTTGGATTCTCTATACTAGCTTGTTTTCATCAATTTTATCGTTTTGAAGCAAAATAATGTAAAATGACGAATAAGCACAATTTTCAATCGAGATAGTTTTTTTTCATAAAACACCTTAAAACACATAAATAAGACGTTTTAACAAATATAGTGTTTTGCCTGCATTTCTGAGTTTGGTGCATAAAACGCTAGAATACACTAAAATAACCCACTTTTGACATATTTCACTTCCTTTGACATATATTGTGTTTTGCCTGCATTTCTGAGTTTTGGTTCATAAAAGGCTGGAATACATCAAAATAACCCCTTTTTGACATATTTCACTTCCTTTGACAAATAGTGTGTTTTCCCTGCAATTCTGAGTTTTGTTACATAAAACGCTGGAATACACCAAAATAAACCCTTTTTGACATATTTCACTTCCTTAAACAAATCGCGTGTTTTGCCTGCAATTCTGAGTTTTGTTGCATAAAACGCTGGAATACACCAAAATAACACATTTTCTACATATTTCAGTTCCTTAGACAAATTGTGTGTTTCCGTAGCATTTCTGTGTTTTGGTGGAAAACAGCAAAACTGATAAAATTACACGTTTTTCTTAATTTTACTTTGGATTCTCTATACTAGCTTGTTTTCATCAATTTTATCGTTTTGAAGCAAATTAATGTAAAATGACGAATAAGCACAATTTTCAATCGAGATAGTTTTTTTTCATAAAACACCTTAAAACACATAAATAAGACGTTTTAACAAATATAGTGTTTTGCCTGCATTTCTGAGTTTGGTGCATAAAACGCTAGAATACACTAAAATAACCCACTTTTGACATATTTCACTTCCTTTGACATATATTGTGTTTTGCCTGCATTTCTGAGTTTTGGTTCATAAAAGGCTGGAATACATCAAAATAACCCTTTTGACATATTTCACTTCCTTTGACAAATAGTGTGTTTTCCCTGCAATTCTGAGTTTTGTTACATAAAACGCTGGAATACACCAAAATAACCTCTTTTTGACATATTTCACTTCCTTAGACAAATAGTGTGTTTTGCCTGCAATTCTGAGTTTTGTTGCATAAAACGCTGGAATACACCAAAATAACCCATTTTCTACATATTTCAGTTCCTTAGACAAATTGTGTGTTTCCGTAGCATTTCTGTGTTTTGGTGGAAAACAGCAAAACTGATAAAATTACACGTTTTTCTTAATTTTACTTTGGATTCTCTATACTAGCTTGTTTTCATCAATTTTATCGTTTTGAAGCAAAATAATGTAAAATGACGAATAAGCACAATTTTCAATCGAGATAGTTTTTTTTCATAAAACACCTTAAAAACACATAAATAAGACGTTTTAACAAATATAGTGTTTTGCCTGCATTTCTGAGTTTGGTGCATAAAACGCTAGAATACACTAAAATAACCCACTTTTGACATATTTCACTTCCTTTGACATATATTGTGTTTTGCCTGCATTTCTGAGTTTTGGTTCATAAAAGGCTGGAATACATCAAAATAACCCTTTTGACATATTTCACTTCCTTTGACAAATAGTGTGTTTTCCCTGCAATTCTGAGTTTTGTTACATAAAACGCTGGAATACACCAAAATAACCTCTTTTTGACATATTTCACTTCCTTAGACAAATAGTGTGTTTTGCCTGCAATTCTGAGTTTTGTTGCATAAAACGCTGGAATACACCAAAATAACCCATTTTCTACATATTTCAGTTCCTTAGACAAATTGTGTGTTTCCGTAGCATTTCTGTGTTTTGGTGGAAAACAGCAAAACTGATAAAATTACACGTTTTTCTTAATTTTACTTTGGATTCTCTATACTAGCTTGTTTTCATCAATCAATTTTATCGTTTTGAAGCAAATTAATGTAAAATGACGAATAAGCACAATTTTCAATCGAGATAGTTTTTTTTCATAAAACACCTTAAAACACATAAATAAGACGTTTTAACAAATATAGTGTTTTGCCTGCATTTCTGAGTTTGGTGCATAAAACGCTAGAATACACTAAAATAACCCACTTTTGACATATTTCACTTCCTTTGACATATATTGTGTTTTGCCTGCATTTCTGAGTTTTGGTTCATAAAAGGCTGGAATACATCAAAATAACCCCTTTTTGACATATTTCACTTCCTTTGACAAATAGTGTGTTTTCCCTGCAATTCTGAGTTTTGTTACATAAAACGCTGGAATACACCAAAATAACCTCTTTTTGACATATTTCACTTCCTTAGACAAATAGTGTGTTTTGCCTGCAATTCTGAGTTTTGTTGCATAAAACGCTGGAATACACCAAAATAACCCATTTTCTACATATTTCAGTTCCTTAGACAAATTGTGTGTTTCCGTAGCATTTCTGTGTTTTGGTGGAAAACAGCAAAACTGATAAAATTACACGTTTTTCTTAATTTTACTTTGGATTCTCTATACTAGCTTGTTTTCATCAATTTTATCGTTTTGAAGCAAAATAATGTAAAATGACGAATAAGCACAATTTTCAATCGAGATAGTTTTTTTTCATAAAACACCTTAAAACACATAAATAAGACGTTTTAACAAATATAGTGTTTTGCCTGCATTTCTGAGTTTGGTGCATAAAACGCTAGAATACACTAAAATAACCCACTTTTGACATATTTCACTTCCTTTGACATATATTGTGTTTTGCCTGCATTTCTGAGTTTTGGTTCATAAAAGGCTGGAATACATCAAAATAACCCTTTTGACATATTTCACTTCCTTTGACAAATAGTGTGTTTTCCCTGCAATTCTGAGTTTTGTTACATAAAACGCTGGAATACACCAAAATAACCTCTTTTTGACATATTTCACTTCCTTAGACAAATAGTGTGTTTTGCCTGCAATTCTGAGTTTTGTTGCATAAAACGCTGGAATACACCAAAATAACCCATTTTCTACATATTTCAGTTCCTTAGACAAATTGTGTGTTTCCGTAGCATTTCTGTGTTTTGGTGGAAAACAGCAAAACTGATAAAATTACACGTTTTTCTTAATTTTACTTTGGATTCTCTATACTAGCTTGTTTTCATCAATTTTATCGTTTTGAAGCAAAATAATGTAAAATGACGAATAAGCACAATTTTCAATCGAGATAGTTTTTTTTCATAAAACACCTTAAAACACATAAATAAGACGTTTTAACAAATATAGTGTTTTGCCTGCATTTCTGAGTTTGGTGCATAAAACGCTAGAATACACTAAAATAACCCACTTTTGACATATTTCACTTCCTTTGACATATATTGTGTTTTGCCTGCATTTCTGAGTTTTGGTTCATAAAAGGCTGGAATACATCAAAATAACCCTTTTGACATATTTCACTTCCTTTGACAAATAGTGTGTTTTCCCTGCAATTCTGAGTTTTGTTACATAAAACGCTGGAATACACCAAAATAACCTCTTTTTGACATATTTCACTTCCTTAGACAAATAGTGTGTTTTGCCTGCAATTCTGAGTTTTGTTGCATAAAACGCTGGAATACACCAAAATAACCCATTTTCTACATATTTCAGTTCCTTAGACAAATTGTGTGTTTCCGTAGCATTTCTGTGTTTTGGTGGAAAACAGCAAAACTGATAAAATTACACGTTTTTCTTAATTTTACTTTGGATTCTCTATACTAGCTTGTTTTCATCAATTTTATCGTTTTGAAGCAAAATAATGTAAAATGACGAATAAGCACAATTTTCAATCGAGATAGTTTTTTTTCATAAAACACCTTAAAACACATAAATAAGACGTTTTAACAAATATAGTGTTTTGCCTGCATTTCTGAGTTTGGTGCATAAAACGCTAGAATACACTAAAATAACCCACTTTTGACATATTTCACTTCCTTTGACATATATTGTGTTTTGCCTGCATTTCTGAGTTTTGGTTCATAAAAGGCTGGAATACATCAAAATAACCCCTTTTTGACATATTTCACTTCCTTTGACAAATAGTGTGTTTTCCCTGCAATTCTGAGTTTTGTTACATAAAACGCTGGAATACACCAAAATAACCTCTTTTTGACATATTTCACTTCCTTAGACAAATAGTGTGTTTTGCCTGCAATTCTGAGTTTTGTTGCATAAAACGCTGGAATACACCAAAATAACCCATTTTCTACATATTTCAGTTCCTTAGACAAATTGTGTGTTTCCGTAGCATTTCTGTGTTTTGGTGGAAAACAGCAAAACTGATAAAATTACACGTTTTTCTTAATTTTACTTTGGATTCTCTATACTAGCTTGTTTTCATCAATTTTATCGTTTTGAAGCAAAATAATGTAAAATGACGAATAAGCACAATTTTCAATCGAGATAGTTTTTTTTCATAAAACACCTTAAAACACATAAATAAGACGTTTTAACAAATATAGTGTTTTGCCTGCATTTCTGAGTTTGGTGCATAAAACGCTAGAATACACTAAAATAACCCACTTTTGACATATTTCACTTCCTTTGACATATATTGTGTTTTGCCTGCATTTCTGAGTTTTGGTTCATAAAAGGCTGGAATACATCAAAATAACCCTTTTGACATATTTCACTTCCTTTGACAAATAGTGTGTTTTCCCTGCAATTCTGAGTTTTGTTACATAAAACGCTGGAATACACCAAAATAACCTCTTTTTGACATATTTCACTTCCTTAGACAAATAGTGTGTTTTGCCTGCAATTCTGAGTTTTGTTGCATAAAACGCTGGAATACACCAAAATAACCCATTTTCTACATATTTCAGTTCCTTAGACAAATTGTGTGTTTCCGTAGCATTTCTGTGTTTTGGTGGAAAACAGCAAAACTGATAAAATTACACGTTTTTCTTAATTTTACTTTGGATTCTCTATACTAGCTTGTTTTCATCAATTTTATCGTTTTGAAGCAAAATAATGTAAAATGACGAATAAGCACAATTTTCAATCGAGATAGTTTTTTTTCATAAAACACCTTAAAACACATAAATAAGACGTTTTAACAAATATAGTGTTTTGCCTGCATTTCTGAGTTTGGTGCATAAAACGCTAGAATACACTAAAATAACCCACTTTTGACATATTTCACTTCCTTTGACATATATTGTGTTTTGCCTGCATTTCTGAGTTTTGGTTCATAAAAGGCTGGAATACATCAAAATAACCCCTTTTTGACATATTTCACTTCCTTTGACAAATAGTGTGTTTTCCCTGCAATTCTGAGTTTTGTTACATAAAACGCTGGAATACACCAAAATAACCTCTTTTTGACATATTTCACTTCCTTAGACAAATAGTGTGTTTTGCCTGCAATTCTGAGTTTTGTTGCATAAAACGCTGGAATACACCAAAATAACCCATTTTCTACATATTTCAGTTCCTTAGACAAATTGTGTGTTTCCGTAGCATTTCTGTGTTTTGGTGGAAAACAGCAAAAACTGATAAAATTACACGTTTTTCTTAATTTTACTTTGGATTCTCTATACTAGCTTGTTTTCATCAATTTTATCGTTTGGAAGCAAATTAATGTAAAATGACGAATAAGCACAATTTTCAATCGAGATAGTTTTTTTTCATAAAACACCTTAATAACACATAAATAAGACGTTTTAACAAATATAGTGT
Organism: Portunus trituberculatus; assembly: GCF_017591435.1. Taxonomy (NCBI): domain Eukaryota; kingdom Metazoa; phylum Arthropoda; class Malacostraca; order Decapoda; family Portunidae; genus Portunus; species Portunus trituberculatus. The sequence goes on along the minus strand of NW_025541562.1, from coordinate 58,696 downwards.
TTTGCCTGCATTTCTGAGTTTGGTGCATAAAACGCTAGAATACACTAAAATAACCCACTTTTGACATATTTCACTTCCTTTGACATATATTGTGTTTTGCCTGCATTTCTGAGTTTTGGTTCATAAAAGGCTGGAATACATCAAAATAACCCTTTTGACATATTTCACTTCCTTTGACAAATAGTGTGTTTTCCCTGCAATTCTGAGTTTTGTTACATAAAACGCTGGAATACACCAAAATAACCTCTTTTTGACATATTTCACTTCCTTAGACAAATAGTGTGTTTTGCCTGCAATTCTGAGTTTTGTTGCATAAAACGCTGGAATACACCAAAATAACCCATTTTCTACATATTTCAGTTCCTTAGACAAATTGTGTGTTTCCGTAGCATTTCTGTGTTTTGGTGGAAAACAGCAAAACTGATAAAATTACACGTTTTTCTTAATTTTACTTTGGATTCTCTATACTAGCTTGTTTTCATCAATTTTATCGTTTTGAAGCAAATTAATGTAAAATGACGAATAAGCACAATTTTCAATCGAGATAGTTTTTTTTCATAAAACACCTTAAAACACATAAATAAGACGTTTTAACAAATATAGTGTTTTGCCTGCATTTCTGAGTTTGGTGCATAAAACGCTAGAATACACTAAAATAACCCACTTTTGACATATTTCACTTCCTTTCTCACTTCGCGGATCATTTTTCTCGCTAGTTAGAATCGGCCATTTTAACTAGTCTCTCAGACTAATCCGCCTCCTTATCAATAACAAGTCTCAGTACAATTCGCTCCTCACTCTCAAGTCTCGTAACTAGAGTAATCCGGATCCCTCTTAATGCCGTAACTCTCTAGTTTACCCCTCATTAGTGATTGTACTCATAAGTGTTTACTTAAGTATAATCTAGGTAATTTCAAGGTTGCCTTTATTATCACTCTGCCAAGTTCCTCACTTAAGTAATTCGCTTATCATTCTTTTGTTGTGGTTTAACATCGATTTAATATGGCTTCCGCTCAGTTTAACGTTGAAGATTTTGTGCCGACCCTTCTCTGGAACAACTTAAATATGCTAATATAAAGAAGGACCAATGGAAGACCATCGCTAAACATTTTGATGTTCCCATCACGTCTCAGATGACTAAAGAGGTCATTAAGAATGTAGTTGTTGAACATCTAGTGCAAGAAGGTCAGTTGCTAGGAAATGCCATAGAAGAGTTAACTCCCATGTCAGCCTCTACGAGGACTATAATACACAGTCCCCAGGAAGAACAGGATAAGAGTAGGATAAGTCAATGGGAAATTGAGAAGCTTAAACTAGAATACCGGATGCATGGAAAACAAATGCAACTACAGGCAGAAAAAGCGAAAGAAATGCAACTACAGGCAGAAAAGAAGCGAGAGATACAGGAAAGAAGGAAGAGAGAGAATTACAGGAAAGACAAATGCAACTACAGGAAAAACAAATGCAACTACAGGCAGAAAAGGAAG
>NW_025541562.1:22853-56709 GCF_017591435.1 Portunus trituberculatus | reverse complement strand
TGATCAAAGTCACTAACAGCGTCCTCCAGCTCCAACCTCGTCACATCAGGCCTCTGTAGCAGCTTAAACAAAGCCGTGGATGAACGAGTTAACCACCCCTTGGCAGCCGTCCGCTTCCGCACCGCCAACTCCTTGCCTTCGTCTGACATGTTGTCGAAATTCCGGGACGAACTTCAGCTTCACAAACTTCCCGGGTCTGGGCACCATATGTTAGGTCTCAACCGTCTCTTAAAAGACTAAGTGGTAGGAAGCCAACATCGACAACATAGTCGGCAAGGCGACACGAACGCAGCCCTACAAGCAGAGCGGACTTGACAGAAAGGCGGCAGGAAAGCAACTCATTTATTAACAAATGGTAATCCAGGCACTGGCTCGCTATGCTGACGTCTCACTAAGTGACGTCAGTAGGCTGACGTGTCATCCTTTATATCAAAGAAATAAGCTATATAAACAAAGAAATTATGAATGTAACATGCAAAATATATATAGATTACAAAATCAATACAAACCTCACATTTAGCAACTAACAAATACATCTTAGAAATAGAATAATCCAGTACCCCACACCATACATTTTAGGACAAGTAAATATAAGTGTTTGAGATCCAACAATTTGTCTAAAGAACTGAAAAATGTGAAAAATGGGTTACTTTGGTGTATTTGTGCAAAGCACTATATTCGTTAAACGTCTTATTTATATATTTTTAAGGTGTTTTATGAAATAAAACTATCTCGATTGAAATTTTTACTTATTCGTCATTTTGCATTGTTTTGCTTTTAATAAATAAATTGATGAAAACAAGCTAATATAAAGAAAGCAAAGTGAAATTAACAAAAACGAGGTATTTTAGTAGTTTTTAGCTTTTTTCCACCAAAACACAGAAATGCTACCAAAATACTTTATTTGTCTAAGGAACTAAAATATGTCAAAAATGGGTTATTTTTGTGTATTTCAGGGTTTTATGCGCCAAAACTCTGAATGCAGGCAAAACACACTATTTGTCTAAGTAACTGAAATATATATAAAAAAAAAAAATGGGTTGTTTTGGTGTATTTCAGCGTTTTATGAAACAAAACTCAGAATTGCAGGGAAATCAAACTATTTGTCTAAGGAACTTATATATGTAAAAAAAAAAGTTATTTTGGTGTATTCCAGCGTTTTATGCACAAAAACTCAGAATGCTGGCAAAACACACTATTTGTCTAAGGAACTGAAATGTCAAAAATGGGTTACTTTGGTGTATTTGTGCATAAAAACTCAGAAATGCATGCAAAGCACTATTTTCGTTAAACGTCTTATTTATGTGTTTTTAAGGTGTTTTATGAAAAAAAACTATCGATTTAAAATTTTTACTTATTCGTCATTTTACATTGTTTTGCTTTTAATAAATAAATTGATGAAAACAAGCTAATATAGAGAAACCAAAGAAAAATTAACAAAAACGTGGTATTTTAGTAGTTTTTAGCATTTTTCCACCAAAACACAAAAAATACTACTAAAACACACTATTTGTCTAAGGAACTGAAATATATAAAAAAAATGGGTTATTTTGGTGTATTCCAACGTTTTATGCAACAAAACTCAGAATTGCAGGCAAAAAACACTATTTGTCTAAGGAAATTATATATGCCAAAAAGTTGTTATTTTGGTGTATTCCAGCGTTTTATGCAACAAAACTCAGAATGCAGGCAAAACACAATATTTGTGTAAGAAATTCAAATATGACAAAAATGAATTATTTTGGTGTATTACCGCGTTTAGGCACCAAAACTCAGAAATGCATGCAAAGCACAATATTTGTTAAACGTCTTATTTATGTGTTTTTTAAGGTGTTTTATAAAAAAAAAACTATCTCGATTAAAAATTTTTACTTATTCGTCATTTTACATTGTTATGCTTTAAAATAAATAAATTGATGAAAACAAGCTAATATAGAGATACGAAAGTGAAATAAACAAAAACGTGGTATTTTGGTAGTTTTTAGCTTTTTTCCACCAAAACACAAAAATGCTACCGAAACACACTATTTGTCTAATGAACTGAAATATGTTAAAAATGGGTTATTTTGGTGTATTTTAGCGTTTTATGCACCAAAACTCAAAATGCATGCAAAACAAACTATTTGTCTGAAATAAAAAAAATGGGTTATTTTGGTGAGCGTTTTATGACCAAAACTCAGAATGCAGGCAAATGGGTTAAAGAACCAAAATATGTCAAAAAGGGTTATTTTGGTATATTACAGTGCACCAAAACTTCAATATATTTGTTAAACGTCTTATTTATGTGTTTTAAGGTGTTTTATGAAAAAAAAAAACTTTCTCGATTGTTTTATGGACCAAAACTCAGAATGCAGGCAAAACACACTATTTATTTAAAGAACCAAAATATGTCAAAAAAGGGTTATTTTGGTATATTACAGCGTTTTGTGCACCAAAACTCAGAAATGCATGCAAAGCAATATATTTGTTAAACGTCTTATTTATGTGTTTTTAAGGTGTTTTATGAAAAAAAAACTTTCTCGATTGAAAAATTTTGCTTATTCGTTATTTTACATTGTTTTGCTTTAAAATAAATAAATTGATGAAAACAAGCTAATATAGAGAAACCAAAGTGAAATTAACAAAAACGTGGTATTTTAGTAGTTTTTAGCTTTTTCACACCAAAACACTGAAATGCTACCAAAACACACTATTTGTCAAAGGAACTGAAATATGTCAAAAATTGGTTAATTTGGTGTAATTCAGAGTTTTATGCACCAAAACTCAAAATTCAGGCAAAACACACTATTTGTCTAAGGAAATGAAAAATATCACAAATGGGTTATTTTGGTGTATTCCAGCGTTTTATGCAACAAAACTCAGAATTGCAAGCAAAACACACTATTTGTCTAAGGAACTTAAATATGTCAAAAAGGTGTTATTTTGGTGTATTCCAGAGTTTTATGCGCCAAAACTCAGAATGCAGTCAAAACACACTATTTGTCTAAGGAACTTAAATGTATAAAAAATGGGTTATTTTGGTGTATTACAGCGTTTTGTGCACCAAAACCCAGAAATGCATGTAAAGCACTATATTTGTTAAACGTCTTATTTATTTGTTTTTAAGGTGTTTTTTCCACCAAAACACAAAAATACTACCGAAGGAACTGAAATATGTTAAAAATGGGTTATTTTGGTGTATTTTAGCGTTTTATGCACCAAAACTCAAAATGCATGCAAAACAAACTATTTGTCTAAGGAAATAAAAAATTAAAAAAATGGGTTATTATGGTGTATTCAAGCGTTTTATGCACCAAAACTCAGAATGCAGGCAAAACACAATACTTATTTAAGGAACTAAAATATGTAAAAAATGGGTTATTTTGGTATATTACAGCGTTTTGTGCACCAAAACATAGAAATGCATGAAAAGCACTATATTTGTTAAAAGTCTTATTTATGTGTTTTAAGGTGTTTTATGAAAAAAAAAAAAAAATATCGATTGAAAATTTTTACTAATTCTTCATTTTACATTGTTTTGCTTTTAATAAATAAATTTATGAAATCAAGATAATATAGAGAAACCAAAGTGAAATTAACATAAACGTGGTATTTTAGTAGTTTTTAGCTTTTTTCAACCAAAACACAAAATGCTAGAAAAACACACTATTTGTCTAAGGAAGTTAAATATGCCACAAATGTTTTTTTTTTTTGTGTGTGTGTGTATTTCAGCGTTTTATGCACCAAAACTCAAAATCCAGGCAAAACACACTATTTGTCTAAGGAATTGAAATATATAAAAAAAATGGGTTATTTTGGTATATTCTAGCGTTTTATGCAACAAAACTCAGAATTGCAGGCAAAACACACTATTTGTCATAGGAACTGAAATATGTCAAAAATGGGTACATTTGGTGTATTACGGTGTTTTGTGCACCAAAACTCAGAAATGCATGCAAAGCAATATATTTGTTAAATGTCTTATTTATGTGTTTTTAAGGTGTTTTATGAAAAAAAAACCTGTCAATTGAAAAATTTTGCTTATTCGTTATTTTACATTGTTTTAGCTTTAAAATAAATAAATTGATGAAAACAAGCTAATATAGAGAAACCAAAGTGAAATTAACAAAAACGTGGTATTTTAGTCGTTTTTTAATTTTTTTTCACACCAAAACACTGAAATGCTACCAAAACACATTATTTGTCAAAGGAACTGAAATATGTCAAAAATGGGTTAATTTGGTGTAATTCAGAGTTTTATGCACCAAAACTCAAAATTCAGGCAAAACACACTATTTGTCTAAGGAAATGAAAAATACCACAAAAGGGTTATTTTGGTGTATTCCAGCGTTTTATGCAACAAAACTTAGAATTGCAAGCAAAACACACTATTTGTCTGAGGAACTTAAATATATAAAAAATGGGTTATTTTGGTGTATTACAGCGTTTTGTGCACGAAAACCCAGAAATGCATGCAAAGCACTATATTTGTTAAACGTCTTATTTATTGGTTTTTAATAGTTTTATGAAAATTTATTGAAAATTTTTACTTATTCGTCATTTCACAATGTTTTGCTTTTATTAAATAAATTGATGAAAACAAGATAATATAGAGAAAACAAAGTGAAATTAACAAAAACGTGGTATTTTAGAAATTTTTAGCTTTTTTCCACCATAACACAAAAAATGCTACCAAAACACTATTTGTCTAAGGAAATGAAATATGTCAAAAATGGGTTATTTTTGTGTATTTCAGCGTTTTATGCGCCAAAACTCTGAATGCAGGCAAAACACACTATTTGTCTAAGGAACTGAAATATATAAAAAAAATGGGTTATTTTGATGTATTTCAGCGTTTTATGCAACAAAACTCAGAATTGCACGGAAAACACACTATGTTTGTCTAAGGAAATTAAATATGTCAAAAAGGTGTTATTTTGGTGTATTCCAGCGTTTTATGCACCAAAACTCAGAATGCTGGCAAAACACACTATTTGTCTAAGGAACTGAAATATGTCAAAAATGGGTTACTTTGGTGTATTTTTGCATAAAAACTCAGAAATGCATGCAAAGCAATATATTCGTTAAACGTCTTATTTATGTGTTTTTAAGGTGTTTTATGAAAAAAAAAATCGATTTAAAATTTTTATCTTATTCGCCATTTTACATTGTTATGCTTTTATTAAACAAAATGATGAAAACAAGCTAATATAAGAAACCAAAGAGAAATTAAGAAAAACGTGGTATTTTAGAAGTTTTTAGGATTTTTCCACCAAAACACAGAAATGCTACTAAAACACACTATTTGTGTAAGGAAGTGAAATATATAAAAAAATGGGTTATTTTGGTGTATTCCAACGTTTTATTCAACAAAACTAAGAGTTGCAGGCAAAAAACACTTTGTCTAAAGAAATTAAATGTCAAAAAGTTGTTATTTTGGTGTATTCCTGCGAATTTATGCACCTAAAATCAGAATGCTGGCAATACACACTATTTGTCTAAGTAAATGAAATATGACAAAAATGGGTTATTTTGGTGTATTACCGCGTTTTGTGCACCAAAACTCAGAAATGCATGCAAAGCACAATATTTGTTAAACGTCTTATTTATGTGTTTTTTAAAGGTGTTTTATAAAAAAAAAACTATCTCGATGAATATTTTTAACTTTTTCGTCATTTTACATTGTTTTACTTTTAAATAAATAAATTGATGAAAACAAGCTAATATAGAGAAACGAAAGTGAAATGAACAAACACGTGGTATTTTGGTAGTTTTTTACTTTATTCCACCAAAACAAAAATGCTACCAAAACACACTATTTGTCTAAGAAACTGAAATATGTTAAAAATTGATTATTTTGGTGTATTTTAGCGTTTTAAGCACCAAAACTCAAAATGCATGCAAAACAAACTATTTGTCTAAGGAAATGAAAAATTAAAAAAATGGGTTATTTTGGTGTATTCAAGCGTTTTATGCACCAAAACTCAGAATTCAGGCAAACACACTCTTTATTTAAGGAACTAAAATATGTCAAAAATGGGTTATTTTGGTATATTAGAGCGTTTTGTGCACCAAAACTCAGAAATGCATGCAAAGCACTATATTTGTTAAACGTCTTATTTATGTGTTTTTAAGGTGTTTTATGAAAAAATACTATCTCGATTGAAAATTTTGCTTATTCGTCATTTTACTTTGTTTTGCTTTAAAATAATTAAATGGATGAAAACAAGCTAATATAGAGAAACCAAAATGAAATTAACAAAAACGTGGTATTTTAGTAGTTTTTAACTTTTTTCCACCAAAACACAGAAAAGCTACGAAAACACACTATTTGTCTAAAGAACTGAAATATGTCAAAAATGGGTTATTTTTGAGTATTTCAGAGTTTTATGCAACAAAACTCAAAATGCAGGCAAAACACACTATTTGTCTAAGGAAATGAAAACTATAAAAAATGGGTTATTTTGGTGTATTCCAGCGTTTTATGCATCAAAACTCAGAATTGCAAGGACAACACACTATTTGCCTAAGGAACTTAAATATTTCAAAAAGGTGTTATTTTGGTGTATTTCAGTGTTTTATGCACCAAAATTCAGAATGCAGTGAAAACACACTATTTGTCTAAGGAACTGATATATATATATATATATATATATATATATATATATATATATATATATATATATATATATATATATATATATATATATATATATATATATATATATATATATATATATATATATATAGGGTTATTTTGTGTTTTACAGCGTTTTGTGCACCAAAACTCAGAAATGCATGCAAAGCACTATATTTGTTAAACGTCTTATTTTTGTGTTTTTAAAGTGTTTTATGAAAAATAAAATATCTCAATTGAAAATTTTTACTAATTCTTCATTTTACATTGTTTTGCTATAAAATAATTTAATTGATGAAATGAAGCTAGTATAGAGAAACCAAAGTGAAATTAACAAAAATGTGGTATTTTAGTAGTTTTTATCTTTTTTTCCACCAAAACACAGAAATGGTACCAAAACACACAACATATGTTTAAGGAACTGAAATATGTCAGGAATGTATTATTTTGGTTTATATCAGAGTTATATGAACCAAATCTCAAAATGCAAACAAAACACACTATTTCTTTAAAGAACTGAAATATATAAAAAATGGGTTATTAGGGTGTATTCCAGCGTTTTATGCAACAAAACTCAGAATTGGAGGCAAAACACACTATTTGTCTAAGGAACTGAATGATACAAAAAAAATGGGTTATTTTGGTGTATTCCAGCGTTTTATGCAATAAAACTCAGAATTGCAGAAAAAAATCATTATTTGTCTAAGGAACTTTTATATGTCAAAAAGGTCTTCTTTTGGACTATTCCAGCTTTTTGTGCACGAAAACTCAGAATGCAGGTAAAACACACTATTTGTCTAAGGAACTGAAATATGTCAAAAATGGGTTATTTCGGTGTATTACAGCGTTTTGTCCACCAAAACTCAGAAATGCATGCAAAGCACTATATTTTGTTAAACGTCTTATTTATGTGATTTTTAGGTATTTTATGAATAAAAAACTATCTCGATTGAAAATTTTGCTTATTCGTCATTTTACATAATTTTGCTTTAAAATAATTAAATTAATGAAAAGAAGCTAATATAGAGAACGAAAGTGAAATTAACAAAAAACGTGGTATTTTAGTAGTTTTTAGCTTTTTTTTCCACCAAAACACAGAAATGCTACCAAAACACACTATTTGTCTAAGGTACTGAAATATAAAAAAAATGGGTTATTTTGGTGTATTCCAGCATTTTATGCACGAAAACTCAGAATGCAGGCAAAACACTATATGTCTAGGGAACTGCAAAATGTCAAAATAGGTTTTTTTGGGTGTATTTCAGCGTTTTATGCACCAAAATTCAAAATGCACGCAAAACACACTATTTGTGTAAGGAACTGAAATATATAAAAAAATGGGTTATTTTGGTCTATTCCAGCGTTTTATGCAACAAAACTCTGAATTACAGGCAAAACACACTATTTGTCTAAGGAACTAAAATATGTCAAAAATGGGTTATTTCGGTGTATTACAGCGTTTTGTGCACCAAAACTCAGAAATGCATGCAAAGCACTATATTTTTTAAACGTCTTATTTATGTGTTTTTTAGGTGTTTTATGAAAAAAAAAAAACTATCTCGACTGAAAATTTTGCTTATTCTTCATTTTACATTGTTTAGCTTTAAAATAATTAAATTGATGAAAAGAAGCTAATATAGAGAACAAAAGTGAAATTAACAAAAACGTGGTATTTTAGTAGTTTTTAGCTAGTTTTTCCACCAAAACACAGAAATGCTACCAAAACACACTAATTGTTTAAGGAAATGAAATATGTCAAAAATGGGTAATTTTGGTGTATTTCAGCGTTTTATGCACCAAAACTCAAAATGCAGGTAAAACACTTTGTCTAAGGAATTGAAATATATAAAAAATGGGTTATTGTGGTGTATTCCAGCGTTTTATGCAACAAAACTCAGAATTACAGGCAAAATACACTATTTGTCTAAGCAACTTAAATATGTAAAAAAAAAAAAAAAAAAAGTGTTATTTAAATAAGTGTATTCTAGCATTTTATGCACCAAAACTCAGAATGCAGGTAAAACACACTATTTGTCTAAGTTGTTACGAGTGTGTGTGTGTATGGGTTTGTGTGTTTGAATGTGGCGCGGGTGGGAGGAGCTGGCGGGAATTGTGTTGTCGGGAGTAGAGTGAGCAGCGAGGGTGGTGGTTGTTGTGACTGAGACCTGCCTTGGCGCCTGTGTGATTCTCGGGGTTTTGCAAGTGTTTGAGTGCCTGTGCCTGCCTGTCGGCGTGCCTGAGTGTGTCCTGTTTGCCCTGGAGTGTCCTGGTGCCCTGTAAGTGCCTGAGAACTTTGCATTAAAGGAGTTAAAAGGACCTAACGCTTTGTGTTGCCCCTGCCTGTGTGAGCCTGTTTTGTCTGGCTGGGCTGTCGTGGAACCTTTACTTGCTGACTGGTGGTGTTGTGGTGGAACCTGCTGTCCTGCCTGAAGGTGAGTGGTCGAAGGTACAGTGGGTGTTGTAACATTGGTGTCAGGTGTGGGGTCGACCAGTGGACAAGTGAGTGAGGAGAAAATGGCAGCCAGTGGCACTGGAAAAGACGAGGCAGGCGGAATGGCGGCCGGCGGTGGCGAGCCAGGTAGTGATGAGGGCAGAGACGTTAAGCCCAATCAGCTGGACTTACTTACTGAAATGTTGGCCGCGATGAGACAGGAACAGGCCGGGATGAGACAGGAACAGGCTGAAAGGGCCAGCGAGCAGGCACATAAGTGGGAGGAAATTGTGGAGCACACGAGGCAGCAGGCCCGCCTCATGGAAAGTATGCGGAGCAGCCTTTCGTCTCTGAGAGAGGAGTCGCGGCAGTACACCGACCAGGCCTGCGACAGTGTGAAGAGCGAGCTGTTGCAGAGGGTGCTGGCTCTTGAAGGTAGGGTAGAGGGTTTGAGTGAGGAGGTGGCTGAGACGTCCGGGCAGTCAGGGGGGCGGGTGGCACAGAATGGCGGCGCGGCGGCGGACACTTCACGCGTGTCTGACCTCCTTGACCTGTGGGGTGGAGTGCAGGGACCCATGAGTGTAGCATCCGAGCCAGTGGGTGCTGTAGGAGGCTGGGACGTCTTCAGGAGCCCCGTTGTGAGGCCAGGTAGTGCCGGTCCTGGACCCAGTCACCCTGTCTCTCTGCCCCCCTCCCCTCCTTCCTCCCCTCCCGGTCAGCTGGCTTGTGAGCGGTGCACCCCACAGCAGAGCCCGCAGTCCCCCAGGCGCTCCGTCAGAAGGAAGCCAGCCGAGTATGACGGAAAGGTGGCTTGGGAGGCTTATGTCGCTCAGTTCGAGATGCTGGCGACTGCGCAGGGCTGGAACGACGCAGAGAAGGCCCTGCAGCTGGCGACGGCGCTGCGTGGCCAAGCTGTGGAAGTGCTTGGCCACTTGTCGCCAGCTCAGCGTGCCTCGTATCAGGGTGTGGCTGAGGCGTTGAAGCGGCGCTTTGGACACCACCTTCAGGCTGAGGTGTACCGTGCTCGCCTGAAGAGGAGGACGCGTGGGCGGGACGAGACGCTGTCGCAGCTGGCGCAGGACATGGAGGCGCTGGTAAGGAGGGCGTACCCAGCGGCCCCGGAAGAAATGATTGTGGTGCTGGCTCGCGACTCGTTCGTAGACGCCCTGAATGACCAGCAGTTGCAGATCTACGTCAAGCAGGCGCACCCTGGGGACCTGCAGGTGGCGTTGGCGAGGGCCTTGGAGTTCGAGGCCTTCATGAAGACATCGGGCAGCTCTGCAGCGGCCGCCCAGCCCCGACGGGACCTCCAGGGCCGGAAGGCGACGGTGGAGAAGAAGGCGGCGTCGAGGGAGGCGAGCCCGGATGGGTTCCGTGGCTCCTGCTGGAGTTGTGGCGAGAGGGGGCACAAGCGCAGTCAGTGTTCGAGGGGGCGAAGGACGCGTTCCCTCGACCGGCTGAGCTCCGACGCCTTTCAGCCCTGCTGCAAGGAGTGTGGCAAGTCAGGCCACCGTGGAAGCGCCTGCCCCAAGCCGAAGGAAGTGGCGCAGGCGGGAAACTCCGACAGGCTGGAGAAGGGGGCCAACACCCAGCCGTCGGTCCCCGGGCCCCGTGCTGTGTAAGCTGCCGCCGAACGTCCAGTGCGGTGCAGGTGGAAGGCTCGGTGGATGGTAGATCGTGCCGCCTGACTGTCGACACGGGAGCGGAACGGACCTTGGTGCGGCCAGACATGCTGGCCGTTGATCGACTTCCGGATGCGCCACAGCGGCTGTGTGGCGTCACGGGGCACTGCGTGGAGCTGAAGGGCCCAGTGGAGGTTTTGGTTGGCGTGGGCGGCGTGGTGGAGCGTCTGCCTGTGTTCGTCGCCGACCTGGAGGAACCGTGTCTGCTGGGCCTTGACTACTTACTGCAGAGCAAGGCTTGTGTCGACCTTGGACGGAGGCTGGTAAGGGTGCGCGGTCAAGAAGTGCCCTTGCTTCCGGAGGTCGGCTGCGCTGAGGTAGTAGTGGCTGAGCGAGTGCACCTTGCCCCAAGGACGGAGGTCAGGGTCCGGTGTCGACTCTCACGAGCGATGGTGGGAGCGGACGGCATGGTGGAGCCTGGCGAGAACCTGCAACTGGCTGGCGGTGTGTCGGTGGCGCGGAGTCTCGTGGGGCGGGGAAAAGTTAGTCACTGTCCTCGTGGCTAATTTCTCCGACGAGACCCGGAAGATTCCCGCTGGTGCCAAGCTTGGTACCTGTGAGGAGGTGGATCGTCCAGAGGAGTCGGCAGAGAATGCAGAGTCCGCGGCGGAGAAGTCACTGCCCGACTTCCTGGAGGACTTGGCGCACCGGAGCGCCGGGAACCTGGACGAGGCGCAGACGGTGAAGTTGCGCCACACCCTGGCTAAGTACGCGGACGTCTTCAGCAAGGGTGACTTGGACTTGGGTCGCACGGGGTTGGTGAAGCACCGCGTTAACACGGGAAGTAGTGCGCCCATCAAGTGCCCGCCTCGGCGGATCGCACCAGCCAGGAGAGAGGAGATGCAGCGGACAGTCGGCGAGCTGGCGGCGCAGGGGGTGATTGAGCGGTCGGATAGTCCGTGGTCTTCAGCGGTAGTCCTGGTTAAGAAGAAGGACGGCACGCAGCGCTTCTGTGTGGACTACCGGGCACTGAATGACGTGACTGTTAAGGACTCTTACCCCCTGCCGAGGATCGACGACACGCTGGACGCGCTGGTGGGGGCCAGGTGGTTCTCCACGCTCGATCTGAAGTCAGGCTACCACCAGGTGGAGATGACGGAGGAAGACAAGGCGAAAACTGCCTTTTCCTTCGGGCAGGGGTTGTGGCATTTTAATGTCATGCCCTTCGGTCTCTGCAATGCCCCTGGATGTTTCGAGCGGCTGATGGAGAGGGTGTTGGACGGCCTGCAGTGGAGGACGGCCCTCGTCTACATCGACGACGTCATCGTGTTCGGGAGCACCTTCGACGAGGAGCTGGAGCGGTTGGAGGAGGTGCTGCAGCGGTTGAGGAAGGCTAACCTCAAGCTCAGCCCTAAGAAATGCTCGCTCTTCCAGCATGAGGTGCCGTTCCTGGGACACGTTGTCAGTCGGGACGGCGTGCGTACTGACCCGCAGAAGGTGGCCGTCGTGGAGAAGTGGCCTGTTCCCACCAGCGTGGCGGAGGTCAGGAGTTACCTGGGGTTGTGCACGTACTACCGCCGCTTCGTGCCGGACTTCGCCAGCCTAGCAGCTCCTCTTCACCGACTCACCAGAAAGGGGGTGAGCTTCCTGTGGGACGAGGAGTGCCAGACCGCCTTCGAGGGACTGAGGAGGGCCCTGGTGGAGGCGCCGGTCTTGCCTTACCCAGACCCGAAGCTCCCGTACCTGTTGGACACCGACGCCAGTGCAGAGGGCATCGGGGCGGTCCTGTCACAGGTGAAGGACGAGAAGGAGCACGTGGTGGCTTACTACAGCGCCAAGTTTAGGAAGTCCGAGAGGAACTACTGCGTGACGAGGAAGGAGCTGCTGGCGGTGGTGAAGAGTCTCGAGCACTTCCACCCGTACCTCTACGGCGCTGAGTTCACCGTCCGGACCGACCACGCTGCCTTGCAGTGGTTGAAGACGCTGAAGGTGCCGGAGGGCCAGTTGGCGCGGTGGTTGGGGCGGCTCGAGCAGTACAACTACCGCATCGTCCACCGCCCGGGGCGGGTCCACTGCAACGCTGACAGTCTGAGCCGACGCCCGTGTGAGGCAGGCTGCTCACACTGTGCCCGGGAGGACCCCGACCCTGTGTGCCTTCGTCTCCAGGTGCGTGATAGTGTTCCTGAGGCGGATGACAGGTGGCGCAAGGCGCAGCGCGAGGACACGGACCTTGCTCCTGTCATCCGGTGGCTGGAGGCTGGCGGAGAACGCCCCAGCTGGGAAACTGTGGCGATGGAAAGTACCGCCACCAAGTGCTTAGTTGACCAGTGGGAGACGTTGCGATTGGACGATCGTGGGGTGCTAGTTAAACGGTGGCTCGTGTTGGGTGGTGTAGGCCGTGACTCGTGGGTAGTGGTCGTTCCCCGAGTGTGGCGAGCGGAAGTGTTGAGGGAGTTGCATGCCGGCGTTACTAGTGGCCACTCGGGCGAGAAAAGGACCCTGTGCCGGTTGCGTCAGCGCTTCTACTGGGTAGGCATGCGTAGTGACGTGTTAGAGTGGTGTAGAGCGTGTGACGTGTGCAGTGCGAAGAAGGGGCCAGGTAGAAAGAACCGGGCTCCCTTGCAGGTGTACAGTGTGGGGGCTCCGATGGAGCGGGTGGCTGTTGACATTGCTGGCCCGCTGCCCCTCACGCCTCGGGGCAACCGGTACATATGTGTGGTGATGGATTATTTCACGAAGTGGCCTGAGGCATATGCACTCCTAACCACGAAGCCGAGACCGTCGCGAGCGTGCTGGTGAACGAGTTCTTTACCCGGTTCGGTGTGCCGACCGAGTTGCATTCCGACCAGGGCCGCGAGTTTGAGTCTCGAGTGTTCCGCGAGTGTTGTGAACTATTGGGGGTGCGAAAGACAAGGACGACGCCCCTCCACCCGCAGTCAGACGGGATGGTGGAGCGTTTTAATCGCACCCTCGCACAGCAGCTTGCCAAGTATTGTGACGAGTCCCAGGAGGACTGGGACGTCAAGCTGCCGGCCATGCTGATGGCTTACAGGTCTGCCGTGCACGAGGCGACGGACTTTACACCAGCCCGTCTCATGTTTGGCCGGGAGCTAAGGCTGCCGGTGGACTTGGCCACTGGGCGGCCTCCAGACGTGAGCTTGCCCACCGTCACCTCTGGCTTCGCAGCGGCTCTGCAGGAGAGCCTGGCGGAGGTGCACCGTCATGCACGTGAGAAGCTCAGGATAGCGGGCCAGGCCATGAAGGAGACGTACGACCGGCGCATGAGGGACGCAAAGTACGCCGTTGGTGACCGAGTGTGGCTGCACAATCCCTGCCGGAAGCGAGGGCTTTCGCCGAAACTACAGAGCCCTTGGCAGGGGCCGTACACTGTGTTGGCAGCCCTGTCGGACGTCACCTACCAGATACAGTGGGGAAGGAAGCGTCCGTGCGTGGTCCATGTTGATCGTCTGTGGCGTTACCATGGTCCGGGGCGCTACTCCTGGGGCGACGGCGAAGGTGAGGGCGTGGGCCCCAACAGTAGCGACGAGGACGTTGACGAAGTGGACGAGGACGGAGAGGAACCTGATGGTGATGTGGGCGAGGCTGTGGACCATGAGCCGGGACCTGCTGAGGATGAAGATGGCTCGTTGGGTGCAGCTGCGAGCTCGCCAGCCGCCGCTACTTCGCCGCTACAGCGTCCGCGACGAGCGGCGACGTCCTGCATATTTGCTAGATTACTATGTCTCAGAGGATGAATGTGCGTGAATGTGTAGCAGCCGGGTCGACTGCTTTGTAAGGGGGGGATAGTGTTACGAGTGTGTGTGTGTATGGGTTTGTGTGTTTGAATGTGGCGCGGGCGGGGAGGAGCTGGCGGGAATTGTGTTGTCGGGAGTAGAGTGAGCAGCGAGGGTGGTGGTTGTGGTGACTGAGACCTGCCTTGGCGCCTGTGTGATTCTCGGGGGTTTTGCAAGTGTTTGAGTGCCTGTGCCTGCCTGTCGGCGTGCCTGAGTGTGTCCTGTTTGCCCTGGAGTGTCCTGGTGCCCTGTAAGTGCCTGAGAACTTTGCATTAAAGGAGTTAAAAGGACCTAACGCTTTGTGTTGCCCCCTGCCTGTGTGAGCCTGTTTTGTCTGGCTGGGCTGTCGTGGAACCTTTACTTGCTGACTGGTGGTGTTGTGGTGGAACCTGCTGTCCTGCCTGAAGGTGAGTGGTCGAAGGTACAGTGGGTGTTGTAACAATATAAAGAATGGGTTATTTTGGTGGGTTCCAGCGTTTTATGCAACAAAACTCAGAAATGCAGACAAAACACACACCATTTGTCTAAGGAACTTAGATATGTTAAAAAGGTGTTATTTTGCTGTATTCCAGCGTTTTATGCACCAGATCTCAGAATGCAGGCATAACACACTATTCGTCTAAGGAACTGAAATACGTCAAAAATGGGTTATTTTGGTGTATTACAGCGATTTGTGCACCAAAACTCAGAAATGCATGCAAAGCACTATATTTGTTAAACGTCTTAATTATGTGTTGTTTAGGTGTTTTATGGAAAAAAAAAAATCTCGATTGAAAATTTTGCTTATATGTCATTTTACATTGTTTTGCTTAAAAATAATTAAATTGATGAAAACATGCTAATATAGAGAAACCAAAGTGAAAATACCAAAAACGTGGTATTTTAGTAGTTTTTAGCTTTTTTCCACCAAAACACAAAAATGCTACCAAAAAACATTATTTGTGTAAGGAACTAAAATATGTCAAAAATGGTTTATTTTGGTGTATTTCAGCGTTTTATGCACCATAACTCAAAATGCAGGTAAAACAAACTATTTGTCTTAGGAACTGAAATATATAAAGAATGGGTTATTTTGGTGGGTTTCAGCGTTTTATGCAAAAAAATTCAGAAATGCAGACATTTGTCTAAGGAACTTAGATATGTCAAAAAGGTGTTATTTTCCTGTATTCCAGCGTTTTATGCACCTAAACTCAGAATGCAGGCATAAAACACTATTTGTCTAAGGAACTGAAATACGTCAAAAATGGGTAATTTTGGTGTATTACATCGATTTGTGCACCAAAAGTTAGAAATGCATGCAAAGCACTATATTTGTTAAACGTCTTATTTATGTGTTTTTTAGGTGTTTTATGGAAAAAAAAATATTATCTCGATTGAAAAATTTTGCTTATTCGTCATTTTACATTGTTTTGCTTAAAAATAATTAAATTGATGAAAACATGCTTATATAGAGAAACCAAAGTGAAAATACCAAAAACGTGGTATTTTAGTAGTTTTTAGCTTTTTTTCAAGAAAACAAAAAATGCTACCAAAACACATTATTTGTCTAAGGAACTAAAATATGTCAAAAATGGGTTATTTTGGTGTATTTCAGCGTTTTATGCAGCAAAACGCAAAATGCAAGCAAAACAAACTATTTGTCTGAGGAACTGAAATATATAAATAATGGGTTATTTTGGTGGGTTCCAGCGTTTTATGTAACAAAACTCAGAATTGCAAACAAAACCCACCATTTGTCTAAGGAACTTAGATATGTCAAAAAGGTGTTATTTTGCTGTATTCCAGCGTTTTATGCACCAAAACTCAGAATGCAGGCATAACACACTATTTGTCTAAGGAACTGAAATACGTCAAAAATGTGTTATTTTGGTGTATTACAGCGATTTGTGCACCATAACTAAGAAATGGATGCAAAGCACTATATTTGTTAAACGTCTTATTTATGTGATTTTAAGGTTTTTTATGAAAAAAAACTATCGATTAAAATTTTGCTTATTCGTCATTTTACTTTGTTTTGCTTTAAGATAATTAAATTCATGAAAACAAGCTAATATAGAGAAACCAAAGTGAAATTAACAAAAACGTGGTATTTTAGTAGTTTTTAGCTTTTTTCACCAAAACACAGAAATGCTACCAAAACACTCTATTTGTCTAAGGAACTGAAATATGTCAGAAATGGGTTATTTTGATGTATTTCAGCGTTTTTGCACCAAAACTCAGAATTGCAAGCAAAACACAGTATTTGTCTAAGCAACTTATATATGTCAAAAAGTTTTTTTTTTTTATGTATTCCAGCATTTTATGCACCAAAACTCAAAATGCAGGCAAAACACGCTATTTGTGTAAGTAACTGAAATATATAAAAAATGGGTTATTTTGGTGTATTCCAGCGTTTCATGCAACAAAACTCAGAATTGCAGGCAAAACACACTATTTGTGTAAGGAACTTATATATAACAAAAAGGTCTTATTTTGGAGTATTCCAGCGTTTTATGCACCAAAACTCAGAATGCAGGCAAAACACACTATTTGTCTAAAGAACTAAAATATGTCAAAAATGGGTTATTTCGGTGTATTACAGTGTTTTGTGCACCAAAACTCAGAAATGCATGCAAAGCACTATATTTTTAAACGTCTTATTTATGTGTTTTTAGGTGTTTTATGAAAAAAAACTATCTCGATTGAAAATTTTGCTTATTCGTCATTTTACATTGTTTTGCTTTAAAATAATTAAATTGATGAAAAGAAGCTAATATAGAGAACCAAAGTGAAATTAATAATATCGTGGTATTTTAGTAGTTTTTTAGCTTTTTTTCCACCAAAACACATAAATGCTACCAAAACACACTATTTGTCTAAGAAACTGAAATATGTCAAAAATGGGTTATTTTGGTGTATTTCAGCGTTTTATGCACCAAAATTAAAAATGCAGGCAAAACACTATTTGTCTAAGGAACTGAAATATATAAAAAAAAAAAATGTGTTATTATAGTGTATTCCAGCGTTTTATGCAACAAAACTCAGAATTGCAGGCAAAATACACTATTTGTCTAAGCAACTTAAATGCGTCAAAAAGGTGTTATTTTGGTGTTTTCCAGCATTTTATGCACCAAAACTCAGAATGCAGGCAAAACACACTATTTGTCTAAGGAACTGAAATATGTCAGAAATGGGTTATTTTGATGTATTTCAGCGTTTTTGCACCAAAACTCAGAATTGCAAGCAAAACACAGTATTTGTCTACGCAACTTATATATGTCAAAAAGGTGTTTTTTTTTATGTATTCCAGCATTTTAAGCACCAAAACTCAAAATGCAGGCAAAACACTTTTTGTCTAAGGAACTGCAATATGTCAAAAATGGTTTTTTTTGGGTGTATTTCAGCGTTTTATGCACAAAAACTCAAAATGCAGGCAAAACACGCTATTTGTGTTAGGAACTGAAATATATAAAAAATGGGTTATTTTGGTGTATTCCAGCGTTTTATGCAACAAAACTCAGAATTGCAGGCAAAACACACTATTTGTCTAAGGAACTTATATATGTCAAAAAGTCTTGTTTTGGAGTATTCCAGCGTTTTATGCACCAAAACTCAGAATGCAGGCAAAACACACTATTTGTCTAAAGAAATAAAATATATCAAAAATGGGTTATTTCGGTGTATTACAGTGTTTTGTGCACCAAAACTCAGAAATGCATGCAAAGCACTATATTTTTTAAACGTCTTATTTATGTGTTTTTAGGTGTTTTATGAAAAAAAACTATCTCGATTGAAAATTTTCCTTATTCGTCATTTTACATTGTTTTGCTTTAAAATAATTAAATTGATGAAAAGAAGCTAATATAGAGAACCAAAGTGAAATTAACAATATCGTGGTATTTTAGTAGATTTTAGCTTTTTTTCCACCAAAACACAGAAATGCTAACAAAACACACTATTTGTCTAAGGAACTGAAATATATCAAAAAATGGGTTATTTTGGTGTATTCCAACGTTTTATGCAACAAAACTCAGAATTGCAGGCAAAATACACTATTTGTCTAAGCAACTTAAATGAGTCAAAAAGGTGTTATTTTGTTGTTTTCCAGCATTTTATGCACCATAACTCAGAATGCAGGCAAAACGCATAATTTGTGTAAGGAACTGAAATATGTCAAAAATATATATATTTTTTTTTTTTGGTGTATTTCAGCGTTTTATGCACCAAAACTCAAAATGCAGGAAAAACACATTATTTGTGTAAGGAACTCAAATATATAAAAAATGGGTTGTTTTGGTGTATTCCAGCGTTTTATGCAATAAAACTCAAAATGCAGGCAAAACAAACTATGTCTGAGGAACTGAAATATATAAAGAATAGGTTATTTTGGTGGATTCCAGTTTTTTATGCAACAAAACTCAGAATTGCAGATAAAACACACCATTTGTCTAAAAAACTTCAATATATCAAAAAGGTGTTATTTTGCTGGGTTCCAGCGTTTTATGCACCAAAACTCAGAATGCAGGCATAACACACTATTTGTCTAATGAACTGAAATACGTCAAAAATAGGTTATTTTGGTGTATTATAGCGATTTGTGCACAAAAACTAAAAAATGCATGCAAAGCACTATATTTGTTAAACGTCTTATTTAGTTGTTTTTTAGGTGTTTTATGGAAAAAAAACTATCTCGATAGAAAATTTTGCATATTCGTCATTTTACATTGTTTTGCTTGAAAATAATTAAATTGACGAAAACAAGCTAATATAGAGAAACCAAAGTGAAAATACCAAAAACGTGGTATTTTGGTAGTTTTTTAGCTTTTTTCCACCAAAACACAGAAATGCTACCAAAACACACTATTTGTCTAAGGAACTGAAATATGTCAAAAATGGGTTATTTTCGATTATTCCAGCGTTTTTTGCACCAAAACACAAAATGCAGGCAAAACACACTATTTGTTTAAGGAACTAAAATATATAAAAAAATGGGTTGTTATGGTGAATTCCAGCGTTTTATGCCATAAAACTCAGAATTGCAGGCAAAACACACTATTTGTCTAAGGAGTAAGGAACATAAATATGTCAAAAAGGTGTTGTTTATAAGTATTTCAGCGTTTTATGCACCAAATTTTAGAACCAGGCAAAACACACAATTTGTCTATGGAACTAAGATATGTAAAAAATGTGTTATTTCGGTGTATTACAGCGATTTGTGCACCAAAACTCAAAAATGCATGTAAAACACTATATTTGTTAAACGTCTTATTTATGTGTTTTTAATGTGTTTTATGAAAAAAACTATCTCGATTGAAAATTTTGCTTATTCGTCATTTTACATTGTTTTGCTTTAAAATAATTAAATTGATGAAAACAAGCTAATATAGAGAAACCAAAGTGAAAATACCAAAAACGTGGTATTTTAGTAGTTTTTAGCTTTTTTCCACCAAAACACAGAAATGCTAACAAAACACACTATTTGTCTAAGGAACTGAAATATATGAAAAATCGGTTATTTTCGTGTATTCCAGCGTTTTAGGCACCAAAACACAAAATGCAGGCAAAACACACTATTTGTTTAATGAACTGAAATATATACAAAATGGGTTATTATGGTGTATTCCAGCGTTTTATGCAATAAAACTCAGAATTGCAGGCAAAACGCACTATTTGTCTAAGGAACTTATTTTTGTCAAAAAGGTGTTGTTTTTAAGTATTCCAGCGTTTTATGCACCAAATTTCAGAATGCAGGCAAAACACACTATTTGTCTAAGGAACTGAAATATGTAAAAAATGTGTTATTTCGGTGTTTTACAGCAATTTGTGCACCAAAACTCAGAAATGCATGCAAAACACTATATTTGTTAAATGTCTTATTTATGTGTCTTTAAGGTGTTTTATGAAAAAAAAAAACTATCTCGATTGAAAATTTTGCTTATTCGTCTTTTTACATTGTTTTGCTTTAAAATAATTAAATTGATGAAAAGAATCTAATATTTAAAAAAACAAAGTGAAATTAAGAAAAACGTGGTGTTGTAGTAGCTTTTAGCTTTTTTCCACAAAACACAGAAATGCTACCAAAACATACCATTTGTCTAAGGAACTGAAATATTTCAAAAATGGGTTATTTTGGTGTATTCCAACGTTTTATGCACCAAAACTCAAAATGCAGGCAAAACACTTTTTTTGTCTAAGGAATTGAAATATGTAAAAAATGGGTTATTTCGGTGTATTACAGCAATTTGTGCACCAAAACTGAAAAATGCATGCAAAGCAATTTATTTGTTAAACGTCTTATTTATGTGTTTTTAAGGTGTTTTATGAAAAAAAAACTTTCTCGATTGAAAATTTTCCTTATTTGTCATTTTACATTGTATAGCTTTAAAATAATTAAATTGATGAAAACAAGCTAATATACAGAAACCAAAGTGAAATTAATAAAAACGTTGTATTTTAGTAGCTTTTAGCATTTTTTCCACCAAAACACAGAAATGCTACCAAAACACACTATTTGTCTAAGGAACTGAAATATGTCAGAAATGAGTTATTTTTGTGTATTTCAGCGTTTTATGCACTAAAACTCAAAATGCAGGTAAAACACATTATTTGTCTAAGGAACTGAAATATATAAAAAATGGGTTATTTTGGTGAATTCCAGAGTTTTATGCAACAAAAGTTAGAATTGCAGGCAAAACACACTATTTGTCTAAGCAACAAAAATATGTCAAAAAGGTGTTATTTTGGTGTATTCCAGCTATTTATGCACCAAAAATCAGAATGCAGGCAAAACACACTATTTGTCTAAGGAACTGAAATATATAAAAATGGTTATTTTGGTGTATTCCAGCGTTTTAAGCAACAAACCTCAGAATTGCAAGCAAAACACACTATTTGTCTAAGGAACTGAAATATATAAAAAATGGGTTATTTTGGTGTATTTCAGCGTTTTATGCAACAAAACTCAGAAATGCAGACAAAACACACCATTTGTCTAAGAAACTTAAATATGTCAAAAAGGTGTTATTTTGGTGTATTCCAGCGTTTTATGTAACAAAACTCAGAATTGCAGAGAAAACACACTATATGTCTAAGAAAGTGAAATATGTAAAAAATGGGTTATTTTGGTGTATTCCACCGTTTTTTTTTTTTTTTTTTTTTACATTACAAGTGCACTGGCCAAGGGAAAACAAAGTGTTGGAAAAAAAAAAAATCCCGCTGGTTGCCAGGCCCTGTTAAAAGGAAAGTAGGAGAAAGAGAAAAAACAAAAAAATCTAAAAGGAGGGTCCAGTTAACGTAAGAGGTGTCTTGACACTCCTCTTTTGAAAGACTTTAAGTCATAGGCAGGTGGAAATACAGACACAGGTAGAGAGTTCCAGAGTTTACCAGTGTAGGGAATGAAGGAGTGAAGATACTGGTTAACTCTTGCATTAGGAAGATGGACAGAATAGGGATGAGAAGAAGTAGAGAGTCTTGTGCAGCGAGGCCGCAGGAGGGGGGAAGGCATGCAGTTAGCAAGTTCAGAAGAGCAGACAGCATGAAAACAGCGGTAGAAGACAGATAAAGATGCAACATTGCGGCGGTGACTTAAAGAATCAAGACAGTCAGTTAGAGGAGAAGAGTTGATAAGACGAAAAGCTTTAGATTCCACCTTGTTTAGTAAGGCTGTGTGGATCCCCAGACATGAGAGCCATACTCCATACACGGGCGGATAAGGCCCCTGTACAGAGCAAGCAGCTGGGAGGGAGAGAAAAATGGACGAAGACGCCACAGGACACCTAACTTCTTGGAAGCTGATTTAGCAAGAGTAGAGATGTGAAATTTCCAGTTTAGATTTTTAGTGAAGGATAGACCGAGTGTGTTTAATGTAGAGGAGAGGGGAAGTTGAGTGTTATTGAAGAAGAGAGGATAGTTGTCTGGAAGGTTATGTCGAGTAGATAGTTGTAGAAATTGAGTTTTATGCAACAGAACTCAGAATTGCAGACAAAAATCACTATTTGTCTAAGTAAGTGAAATATGTCAAAAAGGGGTTATTTTGGTTTATTCCAGCGTTTTATGTAACAAAACTCAGAATTGCAGGGAAAATACACTATTTGTCTAAGGATTTGAAATATGTCAAAAAGGGGTTATTTTGATGTATTCCAGCGTTTTATGAACCAAAACTCAGAACTGCAGGCAAAACACAATATACGTATGTCTAAAGAAGTGAAATATGTCAAAAGTGGGATATTTTAGTGTACTCTAGCGTTTTATGCATTAAACTTAGAAATGCAGGCAAAACACTACATTTGTTAAAACGTCTTATACATATGTTTTTAAGATATTTTATGAAAAAAAAGACTATATCGATTGAAAATTATACTTATTCGTCATTTTACATTATTTTGTTTGAAAACGATAAAATTGATGAAAACAAGCTAGTATAGAGAATCCAAAGTAAAATTAAAAAAACGTGTAAATTTATCAGTTTTTAGCTGTTTTCCACCAAAACACAGAAATGCTACGGAAACACACTATTTGTCTAAGGAACTGAAATATGTAAATAATGGGTTATTTTGGTGTATTCCAGCGTTTTATTCAACTAAACTCAGAATTGTACGGAAAACACACTATTTGTCTAAGGAACTGAAATATGTCAAAAAGGGGTTATTTTGATGTATTCCAGCGTTTTATGAACCAAAACTCCGAAATGCAGGCAAAACACAATATATGTCTAAGGAAGGGAAATATGTCAAAAGTGGGTTATTTAGACAAATAGTGTATTTTCCCTGCAATTCTGAGTACTGTTGTATAAAACGGTGGAATACACCAAAATAACCCATTTTTTACATATTTCACTTTAGACATATAGTGTGTTTTTCTGCAATTCTGAGTTTTGTTACATAAAACGCTGAATACACCAAAATAACACCTTTTGACATATTTAAGTTTCTTAGACAAATGGTGTGTTTTGTCTGCATTTCTGAGTTTTGTTGCATAAAACGCTGAAATACACCAAAATAACCCATTTTTATATATTTCAGTTCCTTAGACAAATAGTGTGTTTTGTTTGCAATTCTGAGGTTTGTTGCTTAAAACGCTGGAATACACCAAAATAACCAATCTTTTTTTATATATTTCAGTTCCTTAGACAAATAGTGTGTTTTGCCTGCATTCTGATTTTTGGTGCATAAATAGCTGGAATACACCAAAATAACACCTTTTTGACATATTTTTGTTGCTTAGACAAATAGTGTGTTTTGCCTGCAATTATGACTTTTGTTGCATAAAACGCTGGAATACACCAAAATAACCCATTTTTTATATATTTCAGTTCCTTAGACAAATAGTGTGTTTTACCTGCATTTTGAGTTTTAGTGCTTAAAACGCTGAAATACACAAAAATAACCCATTTCTGACATATTTCAGTTCCTTAGACAAATAGTGTGTTTTGGTAGCATTTCTGTGTTTTGGTGGAAAAAATGCTAAAAGCTACTAAAATACCACGTTTTTATTAATTTCACTTTGGTTTCTGTATAATAGCTTGTTTTCATCAATTTAATTAATTTAAAGCTAAACAATGTAAAACGACAAATAAGGAAACCAAAACACAGAAATGCTACGGAAACACACTATTTGTCTAAGGAACTGAAATATGTCAAAAAATGGGTTATTTTGATGTATTCCAGCGTTTTATGAACAAAACTCAGAAATGCAGGCAAAACACAATATATGTCTAAGGAAGTGAAATATGTCAAAAATGGGTTATTTTAGTGTATTCTAGCGTTTTATGCATCAAACTCAGAAATGCAGGCAAAACACTATATTTGTTAAAACGTCTTATTTATGTGTTTTTAAGGTGTTTTATGAAAAAAAACTATCTCGATTGAAAATTGTGCTTATTCGTCATTTTACATTATTTTGCTTGAAAACGATAAAATTGATGAAAACAAGCAAGTATAGAGAATCCAAAGTAAAATTAAGAAAAACGTAATTTTTTCAGTTTTTGCTGTTTTCCACCAAAACACAGAAATGCTACGGAAACACACAATTTGTCTAAGGAACTGAAATATGTAGAAAATGGGTTATTTTGATGTATTCCAGCGTTTTATGAACAAAACACTCAGAAATGCAGGCAAAACAAAACAATATTTGTCTAAGGAATTGAAATATGTCAAAATGGGTTATTTTAGTATATTCTAGCGTTTTATGCACCAAACACAGAAATGCAGGCAAAACACTATATTTGTTAAAACGTCTTATTTATGTGTTTTTAAGGTGTTTATGAAAAAAAAACTATCTCGATTGAAAATTGTGCTTACTCGTCATTTTACATTATTTATTTCTTTAAAACGATAAAATTGATTAAAACAAGCTAGTATAGAGAATCCAAAGTAAAATTAAGAAAAACGTAATATTATCAGTTTTTAGCTGTTTTCCACCAAAACACAGAAATGCTACGGAAACACACTATTTGTCTAAGAAACTGAAATAAGTAAAAAATGGGTTATTTTGATGTATTCCAGCGTTTTATGCAACAAAACTCAGAATTGCAGGCAAAACACACTATTTGTCTAAGGAAGTGAAATATGTCAAAAGTGTGTTATTTTAGTGTATTCTAGCGTTTTATGCATCAAACTCAGAAATGCAGGTTAAACACTATATTTGTTAAAACGTCTTATTCATGTGTTTTTAAGGTGTTTTATGAAAAAAACTATCTCGATTGAAAATTGTGCTTATTCGTCATTTTATATTATTTTGCTTCACAACGATAAAATTGATGAAAACAAGCTAGTATAGAAAATCCAAAGTAAAATTAAGAAAAACGTGTAATTTTATCAGTTTTAGCTGTTTTCCACCAAAACACAGAAATGCTACGGAAACACACTATTTGTCTAAGGAACTGAAATATGTGCAACAAAAAAAATGGGTTATTTTCTAAGGAAGTGTATTCCAGCGTTTTATGTATTCTAGCGTTTTACAAAACTCAGAAATGCAGGCAAAACACACTTATTTATGTGTTTTAAGGTGTTTATGAAAAAAAATATGTCTATTTTCTTCAAAACGATAAAATTGATGAAAACAAGCTAGTATAGAGAATCCAAAAACACAAAATTGTAATATTATCAGTTTTAGCAGTTTTCCACCAAAACACAGAAATGCTACGGAAACAATATTTGTCTAAGGAACTGAAATATGTCAAAAAGGGGTTATTTTGATGTATTCCAGCGTTTTATGAACCAAAACACAGAAATGCAGGCAAAACACAATATATGTCTGAGGAATTGAAATATGTCAAAAATGGGTTATTTTAGTATATTCTAGCGTTTTATGCACCAAACACAGAAATGCAGGCAAAACACTATATTTGTTAAAACGTCTTATTTATGTGTTTTTAAGGTGTTTATGAAAAAAAAACTATCTCGATTGAAAATTGTGCTTACTCGTCATTTTACATTATTTATTTCTTTAAAACGATAAAATTGATTAAAACAAGCTAGTATAGAGAATCCAAAGTAAAATTAAGAAAAACGTAATATTATCAGTTTTTAGCTGTTTTCCACCAAAACACAGAAATGCTACGGAAACACACTATTTGTCTAAGGAACTGAAATATGTAAAAAATGAGTTATTTTGATGTATTCCAGCGTTTTATGCAACAAAACTCAGAAATGCAGGCAAAACACACTATTTGTCTAAGGAAGTGAAATATGTCAAAAATGGGTTATTTTAGTGTATTCTAGCGTTTTATGCATCAAACTCAGAAATGCAGGCAAAACACTATATTTGTTAAAACGTCTTATTCATATGTGTTTTAAGGTGTTTTTATGAAAAAAACTATCTCGATTGAAAATTGTGCTTATTCGTCATTTTATATTATTTTGCTTCAAAACGATAAAATTGATGAAAACAAGCTAGTATAGAGAATCCAAAGTAAAATTAAGAAAAACGTAATTTGATCAGTTTTTAGCTTTTTTCCACCAAAACACAGAAATGCTACGAAAACACACTATTTGTTTAAGGAACTGAAATATGTAAAAAATGGGTTATTTTGGTGTATTCCAGCGTTTTATGCAACAAAACTCAGAATTGCAGGCAAAACACACTATTTGTCTAAGGAAAATGTGAAATATGTCAAACTCAAAATGCAGGTTATTTTAGTGTATTCTAGCGTTTTATGCATCAAACTCAGAAATGCAGGTAAAACACTATATTTGTTAAAACGTCTTATTTATGTGTTTTAAGGTGTTTTATGAAAAAAAAACTATCTCGATTGAAAATTGTGCTTATTCGTCATTTTACATTATTTTGCTTCAAAACGATAAAATTGATGAAAACAAGCTAGTATAGAGAATCCAAAGTAAAATTAAGAAAAACGTAATATTATCAGTTTTTAGCTGTTTTCCACCAAAACACAGAAATGCTACGGAAACACACTATTTGTCTAAGGAACTGAAATATGTAAAAAATGAGTTATTTTGATGTATTCCGGCGTTTTATGAACCAAAACACAGAAATGCAGGCAAAAAACAATATATGTCTGAGGAATTGAAATATGTAAAAAATGGGTTATTTTAGTATATTCTAGCGTTTTATACACCAAACACAGAAATGCAGGCAAAACACTATATTTGTTAAAACGTCTTATTTATGTGTTTTTTTAGGTGTTTATAAAAAAAAAACTATCTCGATTGAAAATTGTGCTTACTCGTCATTTTACATTATTTATTTCTTTAAAACGATAAAATTGATTAAAACAAGCTAGTATAGAGAATCCAAAGTAAAATTAAGAAAAACGTAATATTATCAGTTTTTAGCTGTTTTCCACCAAAACACAGAAATGCTACGGAAACACACTATTTGTCTAAGGAACTGAAATATGTAAAAAATGAGTTATTTTGATGTATTCCGGCGTTTTATGAACCAAAACACAGAAATGCAGGCAAAACACACTATTTGTCTAAGGAACTGAAATATGTCAAAATGGGTTATTTTAGTGTATTCTAGCGTTTTATGCATCAAACTCAGAAATGCAGGCAAAACACTATATTTGTTAAAACGTCTTATTTTATGTGTTTTAAGGTGTTTTATGAAAAAAACTATCTCGATTGAAAATTGTGCTTATTCGTCATTTTTATTATTTTGCTTTATTTGAAAACTTTAAAACGATAAAATTGATGAAAACAAGCTAGTATAGAGAATCCAAAGTAAAATTAAGAAAAACGTAATTTTATCAGTTTTTAGCTGTTTTCCACCAAAACACAGAAATGCTACGGAAACACACTATTTGTCTAAGGAACTGAAATATGTAAAAATGGGTTATTTTGATGTATTCCAGCGTTTTATGAACAAAACTCAGAAATGCAGGCAAAACACACTATATGTCTAAGGAAGTGAAATATGTCAAAATGGGTTATTTTAGTGTATTCTAGCGTTTTATGCATCAAACTCAGAAATGCAGGCAAAACACTATATTTGTTAAAACGTCTTATTTATGTGTTTTAAGGTGTTTTATGAAAAAAACTATCTCGATTGAAAATTGTGCTTATTCGTCATTTTACATTATTTTGCTTCAAAACGATAAAATTGATGAAAACAAGCTAGTATAGAGAATCCAAAGTAAAATTAAGAAAAACGTAATTTTATCAGTTTTTAGCTGTTTTCCACCAAAACACAGAAATGCTACGGAAACACACTATTTGTCTAAGGAACTGAAATATGTAAAAAATGAGTTATTTTGATGTATTCCAGCGTTTTATGAACCAAAACTCAGAAATGCAGGCAAAAACAATATATGTCTGAGGAATTGAAATATGTCAAAAATGGGTTATTTTAGTATATTCTAGCGTTTTATACACCAAACACAGAAATGCAGGCAAAACACTATATTTGTTAAAACGTCTTATTTATGTGATTTTAAGGTGTTTATGAAAAAAAAACTATCTCGATTGAAAATTGTGCTTACTCGTCATTTTACATTATTTATTTCTTTAAAACGATAAAATTGATTAAAACAAGCTAGTATAGAGAATCCAAAGTAAAATTAAGAAAAACGTAATATTATCAGTTTTTAGCTGTTTTCCACCAAAACACAGAAATGCTACGGAAACACACTATTTGTCTAAGGAACTGAAATATGTAAAAAATGAGTTATTTTGATGTATTCCGGCGTTTTATGCAACAAAACTCAGAATGCAGGCAAAACACACTATTTGTCTAAGGAAGTGAAATATGTCAAAAATGGGTTATTTTAGTGTATTCTAGCGTTTTATGCATCAAACTCAGAAATGCAGGCAAAACACTATATTTGTTAAAACGTCTTATTCATGTGTTTTAAGGGTTTTATGAAAAAAACTATCTCGATTGAAAATTGTGCTTATTCGTCATTTTATATTATTTTGCTTCACAACGATAAAATTGATGAAAACAAGCTAGTATAGAAAATCCAAAGTAAAATTAAGAAAAACGTAATTTTATCAGTTTTAGCTGTTTTCCACCAAAACACAGAAATGCTACGGAAACACACTATTTGTCTAAGGAACTGAAATATGTAAAAATGGGTTATTTTGATGTATTCCAGCGTTTTATGCAACAAAACTCAGAATTGCAGGCAAAACACAATATTTGTCTAAGGAAGTGAAATATGTCAAAATGGGTTATTTTAGTGTATTCTAGCGTTTTATGCATCAAACTCAGAAATGCAGGTAAAACACTATATTTGTTAAAACGTCTTATTTATGTGTTTTAAGGTGTTTATGAAAAAAACTATCTCGATTGAAAATTGTGCTTATTCGTCATTTTACATTATTTTGCTTTAAAACGATAAAATTGATGAAAACAAGCTAGTATAGAGAATCCAAAGTAAAATTAAGAAAAACGTAATATTATCAGTTTTTAGCTGTTTTCCACCAAAACACAGAAATGCTACGGAAACACACTATTTGTCTAAGGAACTGAAATATGTAAAAAATGAGTTATTTTGATGTATTCCGGCGTTTTATGAACCAAAACTCAGAAATGCAGGCAAAACACAATATATGTCTAAGGAATTGAAATATGTCAAAATGGGTTATTTTAGTATATTCTAGCGTTTTATACACCAAACACAGAAATGCAGGCAAAACAATATATTTGTTAAAACGTCTTATTTATGTGTTTTTAAGGTGTTTATGAAAAAAAAACTATCTCGATTGAAAATTGTGCTTACTCGTCATTTTACATTATTTATTTCTTTAAAACGATAAAATTGATTAAAACAAGCTAGTATAGAGAATCCAAAGTAAAATTAAGAAAAACGTAATATTATCAGTTTTTAGCTGTTTTCCACCAAAACACAGAAATGCTACGGAAACACACTATTTGTCTAAGAAACTGAAATAAGTAAAAAATGGGTTATTTTGATGTATTCCAGCGTTTTATGCAACAAAACTCAGAATTGCAGGCAAAACACACTATTTGTCTAAGGAAGTGAAATATGTCAAAAGTGTATTCTAGCGTTTTATGCATCAAACTCAGAAATGCAGGTTAAACACTATATTTGTTAAAACGTCTTATTCATGTGTTTTTAAGGTGTTTTATGAAAAAAACTATCTCGATTGAAAATTGTGCTTATTCGTCATTTTATATTATTTTGCTTCACAACGATAAAATTGATGAAAACAAGCTAGTATAGAAAATCCAAGGTAAAATTAAGAAAAACGTGTAATTTTATCAGTTTTTAGCTGTTTTCCACCAAAACACAGAAATGCTACGGAAACACACTATTTGTCTAAGGAACTGAAATATGTAAAAAATGAGTTATTTTGATGTATTCCGGCGTTTTATGAACCAAAACACAGAAATGCAGGCAAAAAACAATATATGTCTGAGGAATTGAAATATGTCAAAAATGGGTTATTTTAGTATATTCTAGCGTTTTATACACCAAACACAGAAATGCAGGCAAAACACTATATTTGTTAAAACGTCTTATTTATGTGTTTTTAAGGTGTTTATGAAAAAAACTATCTCGATTGAAAATTGTGCTTATTCGTCATTTTACATTATTTTTCTTTAAAACGATAAAATTGATTAAAACAAGCTAGTATAGAGAATCCAAAGTAAAATTAAGAAAAACGTAATATTATCAGTTTTTAGCTGTTTTCCACCAAAACACAGAAATGCTACGGAAACACACTATTTGTCTAAGGAACTGAAATATGTAAAAATGGGTTATTTTGATGTATTCCAGCGTTTTATGCAACAAAACTCAGAATTGCAGGCAAAACACACTATTTGTCTAAGGAAGTGAAATATGTCAAAAGTGTATTCTAGCGTTTTATGCATCAAACTCAGAAATGCAGGCAAAACACTATATTTGTTAAAACGTCTTATAAGGAATGTGTTTTAAGGTGTTTTTATGAAAAAAAAACTATCTCGATTGAAAATTGTGCTTATTCGTCATTTTACATTATTTTGCTTCAAAACGATAAAATTGATGAAAACAAGCTAGTATAGAGAATCCAAAGTAAAATTAAGAAAAACGTAATTTTATCAGTTTTTGCTGTTTTCCACCAAAACACAGAAATGCTACGGAAACACACTATTTGTCTAAGGAACTGAAATATGTAAAAATGGGTTATTTTGATGTATTCCAGCGTTTTATGCAACAAAACTCAGAATTGCAGGCAAAAAACATTTGTCTAAGGAAGTATATGTCTAAGGAAGAAATGAAATATGTCAAAAATGGGTTATTTTAGTGTATTCTAGCGTTTTATGCACCAAACTCAGAAATGCAGGCAAAACACTATATTTGTTAAAACGTCTTATTTATGTGTTTTAAGGTGTTTTATGAAAAAAACTATCTCGATTGAAAATTGTGCTTATTCGTCATTTTACATTATTTTGCTTCAAAACGATAAAATTGATGAAAACAAGCTAGTATAGAGAATCCAAAGTAAAATTAAGAAAAACGTAATTTTATCAGTTTTTAGCTGTTTTCCACCAAAACACAGAAATGCTACGGAAACACACTATTTGTCTAAGGAACTGAAATATGTAAAAAATGAGTTATTTTGATGTATTCCGGCGTTTTATGAACCAAAACACAGAAATGCAGGCAAAACACAATATATGTCTGAGGAATTGAAATATGTCAAAAATGGGTTATTTTAGTATATTCTAGCGTTTTATGCACCAAACACAGAAATGCAGGCAAAACACTATATTTGTTAAAACGTCTTATTTATGTGTTTTTAAGGTGTTTATGAAAAAAAAACTATCTCGATTGAAAATTGTGCTTACTCGTCATTTTACATTATTTATTTCTTTAAAACGATAAAATTGATTAAAACAAGCTAGTATAGAGAATCCAAAGTAAAATTAAGAAAAACGTAATATTATCAGTTTTTAGCTGTTTTCCACCAAAACACAGAAATGCTACGGAAACACACTATTTGTCTAAGGAACTGAAATGTAAAAATGGGTTATTTTGGTGTATTCCAGCGTTTTATGCAACAAAACTCAGAATTGCAGGCAAAACACACTATTTGTCTAAGGAAGTGAAATATGTCAAAAGTGTATTCTAGCGTTTTATGCATCAAACTCAGAAATGCAGGCAAAACACTATATTTGTTAAAACGTCTTATTCATGTGTTTTAAGGTTTTTATGAAAAAAACTATCTCGATTGAAAATTGTGCTTATTCGTCATTTTATATTATTTTGCTTCACAACGATAAAATTGATGAAAACAAGCTAGTATAGAAAATCCAAAGTAAAATTAAGAAAAACGTAATTTTATCAGTTTTAGCTGTTTTCCACCAAAACACAGAAATGCTACGGAAACACACTATTTGTCTAAGGAACTGAAATATGTAAAAAAATGGGTTATTTTGATGTATTCCAGCGTTTTATGAACAAAACTCAGAAATGCAGGCAAAACACACTATTTGTCTAAGGAAGTGAAATATGTCAAAATGGGTTATTTTAGTGTATTCTAGCGTTTTATGCACCAAACTCAGAAATGCAGGCAAAACACTATATTTGTTAAAACGTCTTATTTATGTGTTTTTAAGGTGTTTATGAAAAAAAAACTATCTCGATTGAAAATTGTGCTTACTCGTCATTTTACATTATTTATTTCTTTAAAACGATAAAATTGATTAAAACAAGCTAGTATAGAGAATCCAAAGTAAAATTAAGAAAAACGTAATATTATCAGTTTTTAGCTGTTTTCCACCAAAACACAGAAATGCTACGGAAACACACTATTTGTCTAAGGAACTGAAATATGTAAAAAATGAGTTATTTTGATGTATTCCGGCGTTTTATGAACCAAAACACAGAAATGCAGGCAAAAAACAATATATGTCTGAGGAATTGAAATATGTCAAAAATGGGTTATTTTAGTATATTCTAGCGTTTTATACACCAAACACAGAAATGCAGGCAAAACACTATATTTGTTAAAACGTCTTATTTATGTGTTTTTAAGGTGTTTATGAAAAAAAAACTATCTCGATTGAAAATTGTGCTTACTCGTCATTTTACATTATTTATTTCTTTAAAACGATAAAATTGATTAAAACAAGCTAGTATAGAGAATCCAAAGTAAAATTAAGAAAAACGTAATATTATCAGTTTTTAGCTGTTTTCCACCAAAACACAGAAATGCTACGGAAACACACTATTTGTCTAAGAAACTGAAATAAGTAAAAAATGGGTTATTTTGGTGTATTCCAGCGTTTTATGCAACAAAACTCAGAATTGCAGGCAAAACACACTATTTGTCTAAGGAAGTGAAATATGTCAAAAGTGGGTTATTTTAGTGTATTCTAGCGTTTTATGCATCAAACTCAGAAATGCAGGTTAAACACTATATTTGTTAAAACGTATTATTCATTAGTTTTTAAGGTTTTTTATGAAAAAAAACTATCTCGATTGAAAATTGTGCTTATTCGTCATTTTATATTATTTTGCTTCACAACGATAAAATTGATGAAAACAAGCTAGTATAGAAAATCCAAAGTAAAATTAAGAAAAACGTGTAATTTTATCAGTTTTTAGCTGTTTTCCACCAAAACACAGAAATGCTACGGAAACACACTATTTGTCTAAGGAACTGAAATATGTAAAAATGGGTTATTTTGATGTATTCCAGCGTTTTATGCAACAAAACTCAGAAATGCAGGCAAAACACAATATATGTCTAAGGAAGTGAAATATGTCAAAATGGGTTATTTTAGTGTATTCTAGCGTTTTATGCACCAAACTCAGAAATGCAGGCAAAACACTATATTTGTTAAAACGTCTTATTTATGTGTTTTTAAGGTGTTTATGAAAAAAAAACTATCTCGATTGAAAATTGTGCTTATTCGTCATTTTACATTATTTTGCTTTAAAACGATAAAATTGATGAAAACAAGCTAGTATAGAGAATCCAAAGTAAAATTAAGAAAA
>NW_025541562.1:10074-22353 GCF_017591435.1 Portunus trituberculatus | reverse complement strand
TAACCTCTTTTGACATATTTCACTTCCTTAGACAAATAGTGTGTTTTGCCTGCAATTCTGAGTTTTGTTGCATAAAACGCTGGAATACACCAAAATAACCCATTTTCTACATATTTCAGTTCCTTAGACAAATTGTGTGTTTCCGTAGCATTTCTGTGTTTTGGTGGAAAACAGCAAAACTGATAAAATTACACGTTTTTCTTAATTTTACTTTGGATTCTCTATACTAGCTTGTTTTCATCAATTTTATCGTTTTGAAGCAAAATAATGTAAAATGACGAATAAGCACAATTTTCAATCGAGATAGTTTTTTTTTCATCAGAAATGCAGGCAAAACACAATATATGTCAAAGGAAGTGAAATATGTCAAAAGTGGGTTATTTTAGTGTATTCTAGCGTTTTATGCACCAAACTCAGAAATGCAGGCAAAACACTATATTTGTTAAAACGTCTTATTTATGTGTTTTTAAGGTGTTTTATGAAAAAAAACTATCTCGATTGAAAATTGTGCTTATTCGTCATTTTACATTATTTTGCTTCAAAACGATAAAATTGATGAAAACAAGCTAGTAAGAGAATCCAAAGTAAAATTAAGAAAAACGTGTAATTTTATCAGTTTTTGTTGTTTTCCACTAAAACACAGAAATGCTACGGAAACACACAATTTGTCTAAGGAACTGAAATATGTAGAAAATGGGTTATTTTGGTGTATTCCAGCGTTTTATGCAACAAAACTCAGAATTGCAGGCAAAACACACTATTTGTCTAAGGAAGTGAAATATGTCAAAAAGAGGTTATTTTGGTGTATTCCAGCGTTTTATGTAACAAAACTTAGAATTGCAGGGAAAACACACTATTTGTCAAAGGAAGTGAAATATGTCAAAAGGGTTATTTTGATGTATTCCAGCCTTTTATGAACCAAAACTCAGAAATGCAGGCAAAACACAATATATGTCAAAGGAAGTGAAATATGTCAAAAGTGGGTTATTTTAGTGTATTCTAGCGTTTTATGCACCAAACTCAGAAATGCAGGCAAAACACTATATTTGTTAAAACGTCTTATTTATGTGTTTTAAGGTGTTTTATGAAAAAAAACTATCTCGATTGAAAATTGTGCTTATTCGTCATTTTACATTATTTTGCTTCAAAACGATAAAATTGATGAAAACAAGCTAGTAAGAGAATCCAAAGTAAAATTAAGAAAAACGTGTAATTTTATCAGTTTTTGTTGTTTTCCACTAAAACACAGAAATGCTACGGAAACACACAATTTGTCTAAGGAACTGAAATATGTAGAAAATGGGTTATTTTGGTGTATTCCAGCGTTTTATGCAACAAAACTCAGAATTGCAGGCAAAACACACTATTTGTCTAAGGAAGTGAAATATGTCAAAAAGAGGTTATTTTGGTGTATTCCAGCGTTTTATGTAACAAAACTTAGAATTGCAGGGAAAACACACTATTTGTCAAAGGAAGTGAAATATGTCAAAAGGGTTATTTTGATGTATTCCAGCCTTTTATGAACCAAAACTCAGAAATGCAGGCAAAACACAATATATGTCAAAGGAAGTGAAATATGTCAAAAGTGGGTTATTTTAGTGTATTCTAGCGTTTTATGCACCAAACTCAGAAATGCAGGCAAAACACTATATTTGTTAAAACGTCTTATTTATGTGTTTTAAGGTGTTTTATGAAAAAAACTATCTCGATTGAAAATTGTGCTTATTCGTCATTTTACATTATTTTGCTTCAAAACGATAAAATTGATGAAAACAAGCTAGTAAGAGAATCCAAAGTAAAATTAAGAAAAACGTAATTTTATCAGTTTTTGTTGTTTTCCACTAAAACACAGAAATGCTACGGAAACACACAATTTGTCTAAGGAACTGAAATATGTAGAAAATGGGTTATTTTGGTGTATTCCAGCGTTTTATGCAACAAAACTCAGAATTGCAGGCAAAACACACTATTTGTCTAAGGAAGTGAAATATGTCAAAAAGAGGTTATTTTGGTGTATTCCAGCGTTTTATGTAACAAAACTTAGAATTGCAGGGAAAACACACTATTTGTCAAAGGAAGTGAAATATGTCAAAAGGGTTATTTTGATGTATTCCAGCCTTTTATGAACCAAAACTCAGAAATGCAGGCAAAACACAATATATGTCAAAGGAAGTGAAATATGTCAAAAGTGGGTTATTTTAGTGTATTCTAGCGTTTTATGCACCAAACTCAGAAATGCAGGCAAAACACTATATTTGTTAAAACGTCTTATTTATGTGTTTTTAAGGTGTTTTATGAAAAAAAACTATCTCGATTAAAAATTGTGCTTATTCGTCATTTTACATTATTTTGCTTCAAAACGATAAAATTGATGAAAACAAGCTAGTAAGAGAATCCAAAGTAAAATTAAGAAAAACGTGTAATTTTATCAGTTTTTGTTGTTTTCCACTAAAACACAGAAATGCTACAGAAACACACATTTTGTCTAAGGAACTGAAATATGTTGAAAACGGGTTATTTTGGTGTATTCCAGCGTTTTATGCAACAAAACTCAGAATTGCAGGCAAAACACACTATTTGTCTAAGGAAGTGAAATATGTCAAAAAGAGGTTATTTTGGTGTATTCCAGCGTTTTATGTAACAAAACTTAGAATTGCAGGGAAAACACACTATTTGTCAAAGGAAGTGAAATATGTCAAAAAGGGGTTATTTTGATGTATTCCAGCCTTTTATGAACCAAAACTCAGAAATGCAGGCAAAACACAATATATGTCAAAGGAAGTGAAATATGTCAAAAGTGGGTTATTTTAGTGTATTCTAGCGTTTTATGCACCAAACTCAGAAATGCAGGCAAAACACTATATTTGTTAAAACGTCTTATTTATGTGTTTTAAGGTGTTTTATGAAAAAAAACTATCTCGATTGAAAATTGTGCTTATTCGTCATTTTACATTATTTTGCTTCAAAACGATAAAATTGATGAAAACAAGCTAGTAAGAGAATCCAAAGTAAAATTAAGAAAAACGTGTAATTTTATCAGTTTTTGTTGTTTTCCACTAAAACACAGAAATGCTACGGAAACACACAATTTGTCTAAGGAACTGAAATATGTAGAAAATGGGTTATTTTGGTGTATTCCAGCGTTTTATGCAACAAAACTCAGAATTGCAGGCAAAACACACTATTTGTCTAAGGAAGTGAAATATGTCAAAAAGAGGTTATTTTGGTGTATTCCAGCGTTTTATGTAACAAAACTTAGAATTGCAGGGAAAACACACTATTTGTCAAAGGAAGTGAAATATGTCAAAAGGGTTATTTTGATGTATTCCAGCCTTTTATGAACCAAAACTCAGAAATGCAGGCAAAACACAATATATGTCAAAGGAAGTGAAATATGTCAAAAGTGGGTTATTTTAGTGTATTCTAG
Source organism: Portunus trituberculatus (assembly GCF_017591435.1). Lineage (NCBI taxonomy): Eukaryota > Metazoa > Arthropoda > Malacostraca > Decapoda > Portunidae > Portunus > Portunus trituberculatus. Next base: position 18,926 of record NW_025541562.1, on the reverse strand, counting down.
CGTTTTATGCACCAAACTCAGAAATGCAGGCAAAACACTATATTTGTTAAAACGTCTTATTTATGTGTTTTTAAGGTGTTTTATGAAAAAAAACTATCTCGATTGAAAATTGTGCTTATTCGTCATTTTACATTATTTTGCTTCAAAACGATAAAATTGATGAAAACAAGCTAGTAAGAGAATCCAAAGTAAAATTAAGAAAAACGTAATTTTATCAGTTTTTGTTGTTTTCCACTAAAACACAGAAATGCTACGGAAACACACAATTTGTCTAAGGAACTGAAATATGTAGAAAATGGGTTATTTTGGTGTATTCCAGCGTTTTATGCAACAAAACTCAGAATTGCAGGCAAAACACACTATTTGTCTAAGGAAGTGAAATATGTCAAAAAGAGGTTATTTTGGTGTATTCCAGCGTTTTATGTAACAAAACTTAGAATTGCAGGGAAAACACACTATTTGTCAAAGGAAGTGAAATATGTCAAAAGGGTTATTTTGATGTATTCCAGCCTTTTATGAACCAAAACTCAGAAATGCAGGCAAAACACAATATATGTCAAAGGAAGTGAAATATGTCAAAAGTGGGTTATTTTAGTGTATTCTAGCGTTTTATGCACCAAACTCAGAAATGCAGGCAAAACACTATATTTGTTAAAACGTCTTATTTATGTGTTTTAAGGTGTTTTATGAAAAAAACTATCTCGATTGAAAATTGTGCTTATTCGTCATTTTACATTATTTTGCTTCAAAACGATAAAATTGATGAAAACAAGCTAGTAAGAGAATCCAAAGTAAAATTAAGAAAAACGTAATTTTATCAGTTTTTGTTGTTTTCCACTAAAACACAGAAATGCTACGGAAACACACAATTTGTCTAAGGAACTGAAATATGTAGAAAATGGGTTATTTTGGTGTATTCCAGCGTTTTATGCAACAAAACTCAGAATTGCAGGCAAAACACACTATTTGTCTAAGGAAGTGAAATATGTCAAAAAGAGGTTATTTTGGTGTATTCCAGCGTTTTATGTAACAAAACTTAGAATTGCAGGAAAACACACTATTAGCGCGACTTGCAAGACACAGCTGTGAGCATCAAACACCTTGCTGGTGGGCGCCTGCAAGTGTTCGGAGGCAACACGTGCACATTCAGCGTGGGCGGACGCACTACACGGGCCTACCTGTACTTTGCCGAGGGCGTGCAGCAGCTGTACTTGTCGCTGGACGTGTGTAAGGCACTGGGCCTGTTACCAGCGGACTTTCCCACTGCACGGGCAACTGTGGGTGCCCTGGCCCAGGGGAGGACCAGCAACTACCCGCAACACCCACCCAGGCGCCTTATGCCCTCACCGAGGACAACGTGGGCCTCCTGGAGCAGTGGCTCCTGCATCACTTCGGGCGCTCAACATTCAACGTGCATCGGACGCCCCTACCTACCATGGCCGGGCCCCTCACCACATTCACCTACGCGCCGACGCCCAGCCACTTGCCCTGCACACCGGCGTCTGTCCCTCACCACTTCTACGATGACGTGCACAAGCAGCTGGAGGACGACGTGAGAAGGGGCATCATCGAGCCTGTCCCTGCCGGTGAACCCACGGAGTGCTCCCGCATGGTGGTCGTGCCTAAGAGGGACGGGCGGCCGCGCAGAACAGTTGACTACCAGCGGCTCAACAAGGCAAGCCTGCGAGAGACTCATCACACCCGGCCGCCCTTCGATGCCATCACCACCGTCCCCAAGCACACCTATAAAACCGTAGCGGATGCCTTCTCTGGCTACCATCAAATACCTTTGGATGAGGAGAGCAAGAAGCTTACCACTTTCATCACTCCGTGGGACGCTTCCGGTACCGACGTACGCCCATGGGCCACTGTGCAGCGCAAGATGCATTCACCAAGCGTTTCGACGACGTGATATCAGGCGTCCCTCGCAAATTGAAGTGCGTAGATGACACACTCCTCTACGACCACAATGTTGCAGACGCGTTTTGGCACACCTACCATCTCCTGCTCACATGTGCTCAGAACGGCATCACGCTCCGCCCCGACAAGTTCCGGTTCTGCAGGCGGACGGTGTCCTTTGCAGGATACCTGCTTGGGTGGGAGGACTACGCTCCGAGTCCGGATCTCCTGAGCAGTATTACGAAGTTCCAGATGCCTCCTCGTCCCTCGCTGACAGACATAAGATCCTGGTTCGGGCTCGTGAACCAGGTAGCCCCGATCCTCGGCGTCGCCCTCTCATGGAGCCCTTCAGAGAACTCCTCAAGAGGCCATCTGGCAGGACAGTGTACTGGGACAGCCAGCTGCAGGCAATATTCGAGGCAACGCAGCGCACGATCGGTCAACTAGCCGAGGAGGGACTCCAGTACTACGACGTCACTCGCCCCACCGCTGTGTTCACAGACTACAGCCGGCGCGGCATCAGCTTCGTCATCATGCAGCAGTATTGTCAGTGCGTCACGCTCGAAACTCCACTCTGCTGCCCGGGCGGCTGGAAGCTGGCTCTCTGTGGCAGTCGTCACTTAACCCCGGCAGAGCAGAATTACTCCACGCTGGAGGGCGAAGCCTTGGCTATTGTCTGGTGCCTGAAAAAGCCCGTCTGTTTCTCCTGGGCTGCCCTAACTTGACATTCATCACGGACCACCGCGCTCTCACGAAGATTTTCTATGATAAGGAACTCAAAGATATCACCAATCCACGCGTGTTAAGTCTCAAGGAAAAACCCTCATGTACACCTTTAATGTCAAATACCTGAAGGGTGAAGCCAACCGCGCGGCTGACACGCTGTCCCGTTACCCCATGCTCCGAGGCAAGCCCGACGAGACGGATCTGGCTGAGGACGAAATGACCTGCTCGGCCGTGGCAGCTGCCACCGCCTGCGCCCTGGAGTGCGACGAAGGCGTCGTCGTGGACCTCAGTATGGTGGAGGCCGAAGCGCGCCAGGATGAGGATTACAGACTCCTCCACGCTCGCGTCGTTGCTGATGACTGGGCTCCCCGCAAGGACCAGGAACCGCTCCTCTTCGACCTTACTACCGGATGAGACGGCACCTGTCTTGCCACGGGGACGTCGTCATGTACGCCACTGATGACGGCCATCTCCGTGTGGTGATTCCCTCTGCTCTGCGCCGCTCTGTCCTGGCCAACCTTCACTCTGGCCACCAGGGCAGGGACTCTATGCTGCGCCGGGCCAGACAAGCCGTCTATTGGCCGGGAATCGACGCTGAAGTGGAGCAGAAACGGCGGCAATGCCAGACGTGCGACATCAATGCCCCTTCTGTCCCAGCAGAGCCACTCAGCCACCCCTCCCCTCTATCCATTTCAGGAAGCAGTGGTCGACTTCTTCCACCTGTCAGGGTAGTGTACGCAGCGTATGCAGACCGACTAACCGGGTGGCTGGAGGTGGAGCATTTCCCATGACCTCTACCAGCGCCCGTTTGATTCCTATCTTCCGCAGATGGTTCAGGCGATTCGGCATCCCGGAGGTCTTGTCTTGCGATGGGGCACCAACTTCGTGAGCGCCGATGTCCGGGTCTTCCTCTCCTCGTGGCGGGTGCAGCTGCGCATCTCCACTATTTGTCAAAGGAAGTGAAATATGTCAAAAAGGGGTTATTTTGATGTATTCCAGCCTTTTATGAACCAAAACTCAGAAATGCAGGCAAAACACAATATATGTCAAAGGAAGTGAAATATGTCAAAAGTGGGTTATTTTAGTGTATTCTAGCGTTTTATGCACCAAACTCAGAAATGCAGGCAAAACACTATATTTGTTAAAACGTCTTATTTATGTGTTTTTAAGGTGTTTTATGAAAAAAAACTATCTCGATTGAAAATTGTGCTTATTCGTCATTTTACATTATTTTGCTTCAAAACGATAAAATTGATGAAAACAAGCTAGTAAGAGAATCCAAAGTAAAATTAAGAAAAACGTAATTTTATCAGTTTTTGTTGTTTTCCACTAAAACACAGAAATGCTACGGAAACACACAATTTGTCTAAGGAACTGAAATATGTAGAAAATGGGTTATTTTGGTGTATTCCAGCGTTTTATGCAACAAAACTCAGAATTGCAGGCAAAACACACTATTTGTCTAAGGAAGTGAAATATGTCAAAAAGAGGTTATTTTGGTGTATTCCAGCGTTTTATGTAACAAAACTTAGAATTGCAGGGAAAACACACTATTTGTCAAAGGAAGTGAAATATGTCAAAAGGGTTATTTTGATGTATTCCAGCCTTTTATGAACCAAAACTCAGAAATGCAGGCAAAACACAATATATGTCAAAGGAAGTGAAATATGTCAAAAGTGGGTTATTTTAGTGTATTCTAGCGTTTTATGCACCAAACTCAGAAATGCAGGCAAAACACTATATTTGTTAAAACGTCTTATTTATGTGTTTTAAGGTGTTTTATGAAAAAAACTATCTCGATTGAAAATTGTGCTTATTCGTCATTTTACATTATTTTGCTTCAAAACGATAAAATTGATGAAAACAAGCTAGTAAGAGAATCCAAAGTAAAATTAAGAAAAACGTAATTTTATCAGTTTTTGTTGTTTTCCACTAAAACACAGAAATGCTACGGAAACACACAATTTGTCTAAGGAACTGAAATATGTAGAAAATGGGTTATTTTGGTGTATTCCAGCGTTTTATGCAACAAAACTCAGAATTGCAGGCAAAACACACTATTTGTCTAAGGAAGTGAAATATGTCAAAAAGAGGTTATTTTGGTGTATTCCAGCGTTTTATGTAACAAAACTTAGAATTGCAGGGAAAACACACTATTTGTCAAAGGAAGTGAAATATGTCAAAAGGGTTATTTTGATGTATTCCAGCCTTTTATGAACCAAAACTCAGAAATGCAGGCAAAACACAATATATGTCAAAGGAAGTGAAATATGTCAAAAGTGGGTTATTTTAGTGTATTCTAGCGTTTTATGCACCAAACTCAGAAATGCAGGCAAAACACTATATTTGTTAAAACGTCTTATTTATGTGTTTTTAAGGTGTTTTATGAAAAAAAACTATCTCGATTAAAAATTGTGCTTATTCGTCATTTTACATTATTTTGCTTCAAAACGATAAAATTGATAAAAACAAGCTAGTAAGATAATCCAAAGTAAAATTAAGAAAAACGTAATTTTATCAGTTTTTGTTGTTTTCCACTAAAACACAGAAATGCTACAGAAACACACATTTTGTCTAAGGAACTGAAATATGTTGAAAACGGGTTATTTTGGTGTATTCCAGCGTTTTATGCAACAAAACTCAGAATTGCAGGCAAAACACACTATTTGTCTAAGGAAGTGAAATATGTCAAAAAGAGGTTATTTTGGTGTATTCCAGCGATTTATGTAACAAATCTTAGAATTGCAGGGAAAACACACTATTTGTCAAAGGAAGTGAAATATGTCAGTAAGGGGTTATTTTGATGTATTCCAGCCTTTTATGAACCAAAACTCAGAAATGCAGGCAAAACACAATATATGTCAAAGGAAGTGAAATATGTCAAAAGTGGGTTATTTTAGTGTATTCTAGCGTTTTATACACCAAACTCAGAAATGCAGGCAAAACACTATATTTGTTAAAACGTCTTATTTATGTGTTTTTAAGGTGTTTTATGAAAAAAAACTATCTCGATTGAAAATTGTGCTTATTCGTCATTTTACATTATTTTGCTTCAAAACGATAAAATTGATGAAAACAAGCTAGTAAGAGAATCCAAAGTAAAATTAAGAAAAACGTAATTTTATCAGTTTTTGTTGTTTTCCACTAAAACACAGAAATGCTACGGAAACACACAATTTGTCTAAGGAACTGAAATATGTAGAAAATGGGTTATTTTGGTGTATTCCAGCGTTTTATGCAACAAAACTCAGAATTGCAGGCAAAACACACTATTTGTCTAAGGAAGTGAAATATGTCAAAAAGAGGTTATTTTGGTGTATTCCAGCGTTTTATGTAACAAAACTTAGAATTGCAGGGAAAACACACTATTTGTCAAAGGAAGTGAAATATGTCAAAAGGGTTATTTTGATGTATTCCAGCCTTTTATGAACCAAAACTCAGAAATGCAGGCAAAACACAATATATGTCAAAGGAAGTGAAATATGTCAAAAGTGGGTTATTTTAGTGTATTCTAGCGTTTTATGCACCAAACTCAGAAATGCAGGCAAAACACTATATTTGTTAAAACGTCTTATTTATGTGTTTTAAGGTGTTTTATGAAAAAAAACTATCTCGATTGAAAATTGTGCTTATTCGTCATTTTACATTATTTTGCTTCAAAACGATAAAATTGATGAAAACAAGCTAGTAAGAGAATCCAAAGTAAAATTAAGAAAAACGTGTAATTTTATCAGTTTTTGTTGTTTTCCACTAAAACACAGAAATGCTACGGAAACACACAATTTGTCTAAGGAACTGAAATATGTAGAAAATGGGTTATTTTGGTGTATTCCAGCGTTTTATGCAACAAAACTCAGAATTGCAGGCAAAACACACTATTTGTCTAAGGAAGTGAAATATGTCAAAAAGAGGTTATTTTGGTGTATTCCAGCGTTTTATGTAACAAAACTTAGAATTGCAGGGAAAACACACTATTTGTCAAAGGAAGTGAAATATGTCAAAAAGGGGTTATTTTGATGTATTCCAGCCTTTTATGAACCAAAACTCAGAAATGCAGGCAAAACACAATATATGTCAAAGGAAGTGAAATATGTCAAAAGTGGGTTATTTTAGTGTATTCTAGCGTTTTATGCACCAAACTCAGAAATGCAGGCAAAACACTAAATTTGTTAAAACGTCTTATTTATGTGTTTTTAAGGTGTTTTATGAAAAAAAACTATCTCGATTAAAAATTGTGCTTATTCGTCATTTTACATTATTTTGCTTCAAAACGATAAAATTCATGAAAACAAGCTAGTAAGAGAATCCAAAGTAAAATTAAGAAAAACGTAATTTTATCAGTTTTTTGTTGTTTTCCACTAAAACACAGAAATGCTACGGAAACACACAATTTGTCTAAGGAACTGAAATATGTAGAAAATGGGTTATTTTGGTGTATTCCAGCGTTTTATGCAACAAAACTCAGAATTGCAGGCAAAACACACTATTTGTCTAAGGAAGTGAAATATGTCAAAAAGAGGTTATTTTGGTGTATTCCAGCGTTTTATGTAACAAAACTTAGAATTGCAGGGAAAACACACTATTTGTCAAAGGAAGTGAAATATGTCAAAAGGGTTATTTTGATGTATTCCAGCCTTTTATGAACCAAAACTCAGAAATGCAGGCAAAACACAATATATGTCAAAGGAAGTGAAATATGTCAAAAGTGGGTTATTTTAGTGTATTCTAGCGTTTTATGCACCAAACTCAGAAATGCAGGCAAAACACTATATTTGTTAAAACGTCTTATTTATGTGTTTTTAAGGTGTTTTATGAAAAAAAACTATCTCGATTGAAAATTGTGCTTATTCGTCATTTTACATTATTTTGCTTCAAAACGATAAAATTGATGAAAACAAGCTAGTAAGAGAATCCAAAGTAAAATTAAGAAAAACGTAATTTTATCAGTTTTTGTTGTTTTCCACTAAAACACAGAAATGCTACGGAAACACACAATTTGTCTAAGGAACTGAAATATGTAGAAAATGGGTTATTTTGGTGTATTCCAGCGTTTTATGCAACAAAACTCAGAATTGCAGGCAAAACACACTATTTGTCTAAGGAAGTGAAATATGTCAAAAAGAGGTTATTTTGGTGTATTCCAGCGTTTTATGTAACAAAACTTAGAATTGCAGGGAAAACACACTATTTGTCAAAGGAAGTGAAATATGTCAAAAGGGTTATTTTGATGTATTCCAGCCTTTTATGAACCAAAACTCAGAAATGCAGGCAAAACACAATATATGTCAAAGGAAGTGAAATATGTCAAAAGTGGGTTATTTTAGTGTATTCTAGCGTTTTATGCACCAAACTCAGAAATGCAGGCAAAACACTATATTTGTTAAAACGTCTTATTTATGTGTTTTAAGGTGTTTTATGAAAAAAAACTATCTCGATTGAAAATTGTGCTTATTCGTCATTTTACATTATTTTGCTTCAAAACGATAAAATTGATGAAAACAAGCTAGTAAGAGAATCCAAAGTAAAATTAAGAAAAACGTGTAATTTTATCAGTTTTTGTTGTTTTCCACTAAAACACAGAAATGCTACGGAAACACACAATTTGTCTAAGGAACTGAAATATGTAGAAAATGGGTTATTTTGGTGTATTCCAGCGTTTTATGCAACAAAACTCAGAATTGCAGGCAAAACACACTATTTGTCTAAGGAAGTGAAATATGTCAAAAAGAGGTTATTTTGGTGTATTCCAGCGTTTTATGTAACAAAACTTAGAATTGCAGGGAAAACACACTATTTGTCAAAGGAAGTGAAATATGTCAAAAAGGGGTTATTTTGATGTATTCCAGCCTTTTATGAACCAAAACTCAGAAATGCAGGCAAAACACAATATATGTCAAAGGAAGTGAAATATGTCAAAAGTGGGTTATTTTAGTGTATTCTAGCGTTTTATGCACCAAACTCAGAAATGCAGGCAAAACACTATATTTGTTAAAACGTCTTATTTATGTGTTTTAAGGTGTTTTATGAAAAAAACTATCTCGATTGAAAATTGTGCTTATTCGTCATTTTACATTATTTTGCTTCAAAACGATAAAATTGATGAAAACAAGCTAGTAAGAGAATCCAAAGTAAAATTAAGAAAAACGTGTAATTTTATCAGTTTTTGTTGTTTTCCACTAAAACACAGAAATGCTACGGAAACACACAATTTGTCTAAGGAACTGAAA